>NC_034014.1:4470892-4536012 GCF_000346465.2 Prunus persica
AAATCAGGGATTTCTGGGAGTTGAGGCTCTCTTTCCCACGGATGTTTCAAGACTCTATTTTTCACCAATCTTCTTTTTCTTTCACTACTCTTCCAAGGCACATCACACGAGTGAAGAACCGCTATGCAGAGCATCAAAGGGTAATGTCCGCTGAAATACCCCCGGTTATTTGTCAGTTTTACCCCGAAACTTGGTCCTCCCCATAAGCTGGAACGTCGTAGCAGCTCAACATAGTGGCCCTCCAGACATCCCCTTAGTGGATTCTTTTACTCCCCCCCCCCCCCACCCCCTCTCTCGTACCTACATCAATATCTATGTTCTCTCTTCTCCTCCCGATCTGAAATTTCTTGGGTAGGGTTGGGATTCAATTTTCTCAATTTGGGGATTTCCAGATTCCGAACAGCAGCTCCTTCCAAACTTCTCAATTCCCGAAAATACGAGAGGTGAATTTTTCATTTTTATTATTTGTTGTGTTCTTCTCTTGCGTGAGTATCAATCTTCTTGGTATATATATATATATATATATATATATATATATTTTCCGATCCGATTGGTTTATTTTTGTGTTCAATTCTTGGGTTTGTCTGTTTTGTCCTTGTTAACCCCCAAATTTCTTTTTCTTTTTTTGGCATTTTGGTAAGCTTGTTGATCGTCGTGTGGTGCGACAGTTTTCAGAATTCGTGCTTTTTGTTTTTTGTTCTTTTGATTTTTAATTTTTCGATTTTATGTGTCTTTTTAATTGATTTCTGAGTGCAACTACAATTTGGGATTCTTAACCTTTTCTACTTTCTAATTAGGGTTTTGGTAAAGAAATCTTTTTATTTGCCTAATGCATGTGTTAATTAACAACACATCTACAATCAATTTGCTCCAACCTGGGAGAATCATAAATTTTCATTTGCTTGTTTTATGTGCAATGGTGAGTATTTAAACTAGATTTTTTAGCTCAAGGGGAAGGAAGAAAATGGGAAGATAAAAATTAAAATTACGGAGCTGAGGGTTCTGTCAAGTTGATGCCTTCAAACTTATGTTTTACTAATTGATGCCTTGAAAATTAGAGTTTCAATTTTTGGTACTAAGAAATAATTTTGCAATGCTGGTTATATTCCCCAATGAGCTACCTTTAGATGGTGTTATCAAGTGTTTTACTCCCTTCAAAGATCAAGGATGAGATTCGTGTTTGGGTGCTTGATTGTTACTTTTGACATTGAATTTTATATCAGCCTTTACAGACTCCTTTTTCTTGTATTAGACAGAACTTGTATTGCTATAGCCCATATCGGTCGGCGAGTTTTGTGCAGTTTGAGACACTGAGTGCCACATATTTATGATATTCAATTAAATTGAACATTAACTCAGGGACTCGCATATTGTAGTCAAGCTCGCATGCCCTGTGATATGTATAGATAAATTACATTATGTTGTAAATATATAAGGTGGAGCTCACCTCCAATTGGAAGGAGCTTTGCCTACAAAAGGGTTCACTCTTCTCTTTATAATGCCAGATTGATAATACTAAGAGAGGAACCAATTCAAGGGTTTTTCTCTACTTCTAAATTCTCTCTCAAATTTCTTGGTTTTCTAACACGTTATCAGCACGAAAAGCTTTATTTTATCGCACATTTATTTATACTACTAACCATTGTATAATATATATATATATATATATATATGAAAAGTTGATGGTAATATAATATGCTATATCTATTTACTTTTCTATTACTAACCACTAACAAAAAATGGACCTTTGGTAATACTAAACATATTATCAGTGGGAGACCGTTACTAATACTAACATTTTTTTTATTTTATTTGGTGGTGGTTTTAACCCCTTATTTATTTTAATTACTGTATGGTGTAGTTTTATTACCCATACGACAATATTTATTTAAAAGGGTGGCGCGGGTTTATCGTCCACGCCTTTCTTTTTATTTAAGATATGGTGCGGAATTAACGTCCATATAGCAAGTAATTTATTTTATCGCACATTTAATTTTATTTAAGATATGGTGCGGAATTAACGTCCATATAGCAAGCAATTTATTTTACCGCACATTTAATTGTATTTAAGATATGGTGCGCAATTAACGTTCATATAGCAAGCAATTTATTTTATCGCACATTTACTTTTACTTAAAGTATGATGAGGAATTAACCCTCATACTTTATGAATTTACTTTACCGCACATTTACTTTTATTTAACGTATGATGCGGGTTTATCGTCCATACAAGCAATTCATTTACCAATAATTTAATTTACAAGCAATTTATTTTATGGATTAATTGTGTTGTATGATGAGTTTTTTTTTACAAGGATACAGATCAAAACCAGAAGTTTCTTGATCCTCATCATACAATTACATCAGGACTTGAAGATCCTTGATGATGATATTGATATGAGAGCTAGCAGTCTCTCCAGTACTATATTTGTAAACATGTGATCGGACTTGAGGGTCCTTGATTCTTGATATGTAAATAAGGACATGGGGTTCCTTAAATGATGTAACAATACTATATTGGTTAATAGTGCCGTACACATAAAAATAACTGTATTGGCAAATGTACTGTACACATGAATAGTGCCATATACATAAATAGTGATGTATGCATAAATATTTACCATTTTGGGTAACTGTCACTATTCAAAAGGGAACCTGCAGTTCCTTAAACTCATGGATGAGCAATTAAATAAGATGTCAGAAGTTCCTCAAGATATGGACAATTATGTAAGGGCTTGAAGTCCAGAAATATGTACAGAAAATTGTAAAAATGTCCATACCATGAGAATATGTGATTTTGGCTTGAGGTTCAAAATCTAACAGTATTGAGAACCTGAAGTTCCAACAATTAAATGGACAACCCTTGAGTTATTATTGGAAATTGTGGTACGCCACATATTTCTTTGGCATAAGAGAATGATGAATTTAATAAAGTTCGATTCTGTTATAATCGACACCTCAAGGAAGAAATATATTTTGTGAATTCCGATTGTTAAGAATACACCGTGAAATGGATAATATCAATATAAACCTCAAATGATGAATTGAGGCTCCACACATATTTTGATATATCTGGGCCGGAAGGACATGGATTCAAATATATGAGAAATCCCGAATTTGAGATTGTGGGTATATAGTAGTTAATGATCTTCACTACTATATTGCGATATTAGCGTGGTTTTTACTCAATTCATATTTCATGTCCATTTGAAAAAGGGCGAATAAATTCTGAGTTTGTGTTTAGCCCAGGTCAAAAGTTCTGGGCTCCCATACGATGAAATATGAAATTTGGGAGAGTCGATGTGGTTATTTGAACCTATAAGGCGCAAGGTTCCAAATCGTCATTTTGAAAAGACATAAAAACCACAGGTGCAAATTTAAGAATGTGTGCAATTATTATAACAGGAAAGAAGCATACAACAGATAGATTTTTTCCACCTGCAATGAAGGTGTAGGCCCTGTAAAATCTATAAAATTACATCATGTTCTGGAAGCCTCTGAAGGAAGAGGACGACGCCTCTTAAGCTTAGTCATAAGCCTCTCGTGGTCTCCCAAAATTCTTTCATTGGAGACCTGCAGCATGTCTAGCCTTCTCAGTGTATCAACGGAGTGCGAACTCACCAGTTTCAACAAGGCATTATTCTCTCCTTTAAGTTTCTCAACCTCCTGTTGAGACTCATGAAGCATTCTTTGAAGAGACGAATTTTCAGTTGTTAACTTCTGAACCTCGTTTGCTCTAGCACGCAAACGATCAGTCATGTTAGAAACAGAAGCAGCACTCTAAATGCTAGAAGCCATTGAGTCATCAATAGCCTCTTCCTCAGACCTCCCTGTTAACAGCATTTCATCCATTGGAGTAATGAAATTCCTAGCTACTATGACAGCAGTAGCATCATTCATCATCACAGAATCATTAACTGTGAGATGACGATTTTGGGATACAAAGGATGGACGCCAAACTTTGGCGTCACTGGTTGTTGTGGGAGCATCATTTAAATTGAAATAATTTGGGCAGGAAGAAGAGGAAGCCATTTTTAAGAAGGTTTCGAAGAAAGTCTTAGGAAAACTAAAGTTTCAGAAAATGAAGGAAGTTAAGTTGAAACGCAGTTGCTCCAATCAAGTTTCGCAAAGGCCATATCTATAGGAGGAAATATGGCTACAGTTTTTCAGGATCCCAATATCTTCTCGGATCCCCATATTCTCTTTTTGTTTCCCAGATTCCAAAACTTCACGCGGCCTCCATTTATGTTTGTCGGCACTTTCGGCATCTTCAAGTATTATTTTCGTCAAAAGCCGATCTTGCTTTGCGGATTTTACAGAGCTATTTTTTCAAAAGTACCCCGAGAATCTCGCAATTTTTCTATAGTTAATTTGAAATTCACCGGTTCTACTTATTCCTCTTATTTGTGTATAAATGTGTTACTAACGAAATTTTCTTTGCAGAAGACATCCAGTTTTCTCCATACCTAGTGATGCAATATCTACTTGTTTTTCTTATCAGTGAGCACTCAATATGCCCGAGAAGCAAGACTATCTCTGATCATCCATTCAGGAAGCGAGACTATCCCTGATCACGTTTCCGCCACATCAGGGAACTGTGAAGGCGACCTTATGCTCTAATCTCCGGAAGTTCTTCTAAACTAGGAGAAATGAGAGCTTATTGTCTGCTCCCACCAGCTTCCTTCCTTGATTGCTTACCTTATCTTGCAATCAATATCACAATTTTTTTGCATTTTTTCTCTTTTTGTAACTCTCTGTTCATAAGAGATTTTATTTCTTTAGAATGAACATCTGAAGAAAGAATCCATGAAGTGATCCTAACTCTGAGGGTTATTTGTTTTGACAGAGGCAAAAGAGTTGTGATTTTTGCTCTTGCAGGATAAAACTAGATCATCAAGCGCTACATTATATTTACTGGGCCGATACAAGCTTGAATGATACTTGAGAAAAACTTCTCCCACCTAAGGATGTAAGCAATACTTGTGTTATTTTATGCTTATTTACTTATTTGATATTTTATCTTGAAAGGTAACCAAATGGGAAGATAAGTCCGTTCCAAAAGAATGGCTTGTATGTATCCATGAATTATTAACGCAAATTTTACAGATTGTAAGTTGGATACATTGATAATACACTGCACAGATTAAAGTCCCATAAGAACAGAATATGGGTATAGCAGTGATCAATATGATGCACGCCTGTTGCGTAGCAAATGATGTGGATTGAAGTCTCGAAAGGACAATCCTTTGACATGTCAATGTTGATATTGTGCACGCCTAATGCGTAGCAAATTGTATGGGTTAAAGTCCCAGAAATTAATTGACATGTATGTATTAATCTGTGGTATGCCTGCAGCATGACAGATATATGGGTTCTAAATGTTCCAACTCCCTAAATGGAGATTATCCACGCCTTACTGCAAAATAACGCTCCATTGGAGGTTATAATCCACATTCTCACATCATAAAAGCCCCCTGAAGTGGCTTGGGTACCCAAAGGCAAAGAAATGCTTATAATTGATGCATGCGCATGCACATGAGAATAGTGGTATCATGAATTGATGAATGACAATTTTTATTTTTGGAGTAGCTACTCAAATCATCAATAGGCTGTGTTAATTGGAACCACGTTCAATTATTAAATATCGACAATATCATTGGCTAAAATGGAATGAGGCAATTCCATTATAGATAAGAATGAACGTCAAATAACAAACCCACAGTACGAACCCCAAAAGATGTTAATATTGAAAGTTATACTTGGGTGTTCGGAATAAAAGGGAATATACCTACTTTGTATGACACAATGTTTTCTGGCAGAAACAAAGAATGTTAGGTTTTCTTCATATTTCAATTGTGCCCCCTTGTTGCACATTTACGGAGACCAACATGTTATCTTTAAGGGTTATTAAATGTACGGAGCATATTGCCAGAAGCGATTCCCTAAAGATGTATAAATAGCTGGGTTAAAGCTATATAATGTGTCATAAAGTTTAATCCCTTTTAAACAAAATCCGTTGAGAGGATTGAAATTGCATAAAGCAAGTCCCTAAAGGACATGTGCTTGAAGCACAAAATCTGTACTCAATATTAATATGCATAAATTGCCTCAGTGAGTACATTGATTATATTGTATTTGCAAAGCTTCTGAAGAGTTCATGAAATATTTGTCTCGACCTGAAAATCGAGCGTTATGCCAATGAGATTTTTGCTAAGAAAGTATTGAAGCATTTTTGTGTGGATTATCCGTTGGGCACTTAAATAATTTTTCGGACGTATATTAGACCGGACATTGTATATTCCAGATAGAGTTCAACTCCATCACCATCACTTTGGGATGATGTGAGGCATATTTGATGCTATCTAAGCACAACACCATATACGGGCATATTTTTGAATGAACTTATAAATAGCCCAAGTGGAAAAAGCTAGTCATGAAGTTTTCAGTGGGAGATATTCATCAGGGGGGAGCGTGCTATTGATAAAGACCTTCATACACTATTGACTCACAGAAGCAGTGTCAACTATGATATTCAGAAAAATGATCAACAGGGGGAGCGTGCTGTCAATAAAGATCTTCAAACACTGTACTCTTTTTCCTTCGTCTAGGTTTTTATCCCACTGGGTTTTTCCTGGTAAGGTTTTAACGAGGCAGTGTCGCACGCTTGTCAATATACACAGAATTTTATGTTACACATGATTATGTACTTTTTTTTTCCTTTGACCAGTTTTTGTCCCACTGGGTTTTTACTAGCAATGTTTTTAACGAGGCATATTCCGTATCATTTGTGGTCTCCAAGGGGGAGTGTTGTAAATATATAAGGTGGAGCCCACCTCCAATTGGAAGGAGCTTTGCCTACAAAAGGGTTCACCCTTCTCTTTGTAATGCCAGATTGATAATACTAAGAGAGGAACCAATTCAAGAGTTTTCTCTACTTCAAAATTCTCTCTCAAATTCCTTGGTTTTCTAACACATTAAGTACTCCTTGAACGACTTGTGCCCTGTGATAAAAATTATAAAGAATTCTTGGTCATGGAATATTGTCTCTAAATAGTAGTTTAATTAAATTAAACAATACATAGTTGTGGAATGTATGAGTGTTGTACCATAGTTTTTCTCAAAATAATAACATATGAAGGACCTTAAAATATAGCCATGCATTGTTGAAGATAAAAAAAATTTAGCCATACACTATTTTTTTTAAAATTAATATTTTGAAAATCTAAATATTTAGTCATGGACTATATTTAGCCTTATGACTGGAGATGACCTTACCTGTAGATCGGTAGTCTCAACAAAAATGTCATCAAAAAAAAAAAAGGAGTAACATTTCCCACGTCAATTATTTTTACAGTATCATTCACTTTCGGCGGAAAATCAGAGAACAAAACAAGAAAAAGAGAAAAAGAAAAGCAACAAGCACTCATGCACATACTGTAACACTAGCCCCTTGACACATGCTCACGCATGTGCCAATTGGTTTTTTTTTTCTTTTTTATTTTATTTTTAGAATTAATAAAAGATAACAGGATAGTTATGTTCCATAAAAGTAGGACCTATTATCTTATTTTGTTTTTAATTTTAATTTTTTTAATATTAAAAAATGTGAATTTATCATATTATTCTTATTTATTTAATAATTTCAATTCTTAATGTTTGAATTAACAAAGGTATTTTCTGCTATTTTGAATGCTTCACCATTCCCTGCCTTCTGCTTTATATATATATATACACTTGCTAAGCACCGTTGCTGCTCTGCGTCTTCTGTTTTCGTTCGCATTTAGCATCTTCTCTCTCTCTCTCTCTCTCTCTCTCTCTCTCTCTCTTTTGTGCGGAGAGACTCTTTGCGTTTCTGGAGCAATCCGCGCCAACTGTAACTACTACTTTTTACTCTACACACTTCACGCACAACGATTTTGTTCATGAAAACCTAACTGTGCTGAGAAAATGTGCGAATTGGGATAGGGTTTAGGGTCTTGAATCGAATTGACGGATAATAGGGAATTTTCCAGGTACCAAAATCATATCTTTTTTGGTTTACCTATTGTAATGTTTGGCTGCTGAGAAAGTGTGGGAATTGGGGATTTGGGAAGGAAAGTTTAATGTTTAATGTTTAATTTTTAATTTTAATTTTTATATATACGATTCTTAAATTTAATAACTTCGGGCTTATGAAAGTGGCAACCGTATAAAAACACGGATTTTGATTGATCTTTTTCGGTCCGGTGTTTTGGTACGCTTAAATTTGGGTTTTTCTTTACCATTTTGCTGATTATTACTAAATGCCTAATGCAGTGATTGGGTACACACTGGATTTGCATGTCTGACTATTCACTTGCATATCACTGTGCGCCTCCCTGCTTTCTTGTTTTGTTTGTAAAAATGGGTAATTGCTTCTATGCGTTGGGTCATTAGATTTGCATGAGGATTTGTTGTATGATTTTGAACTGAGTAAGGCCCTTTACCTGTTGCTTGAGGAAAAAAAAGACGAGGTGTTGCTTTGAGGCAAATATGTCATAAATGTTGATGGAAGATAGTTTGTTTCTTTATGTTCACAAAGGGGCTCACAATTTCTGCTGTTCTCATTCAGGTTGATAAAATTTATGCACCAGGACCTGAAGCTGAGCTTGTAGTGCGGCATGGGATTTGATAATGAGTGCGTATTGAATATCCAATCTCTTGCCGGAGAGTACTTTTGTCTGGTTTGTAGTCTGCTTGTCTACCCGATGAAGCATTGCAGTGACAGTGCACTCATCTATACTAGAAGCCATGTTTGACATACGTTGTGAGCCCTACCTGACAGTTCCCATATGACAGCTACTTAGTGACAGAAGCCGATGCCAAGGTCCTTCCTTATACAACCTTGGTCGTAACAAATATCTTTGATCTTTATTATCTGCTTATGGATACAACTTTACTGTAACTAATCAATGCAGCCACTTGTCGAACCGAATAAGACCCGCTCTGAAACCATAGGAAAAGTAGCAGTTCATTGCCTCTATCACAGGAGTGGATGCACATGGCAGGGAGCTCTGGATGTGCCTTTGGCAATTCTCCTGTAGTATGCAACAGGTGTGGAATCCAAATTGTGCTTCGTCAGGCGCAGGAGCATGCACAAAATTGCCCTGTGAGTATTTTAGTTTTTTTTTTTTCTTACAAGATGATAAGTTACTATCTGGAATTTAGAAAGGATTTTATGGTTATCTTTTAATGACAGGGTGTGCACCCTCAAGCGCAGCAGGCTGATGGTGCTTTGGACACTTCAGCTTCTGGCACATCAGCCACTGCTGATCAGACCCAGGCTGCCACTCAGTCAGGAGTAGCGATGTCTCAGGTCCAGATTTTTCAAATTACAATTGTCACTCCACCTGGATCCGATCCAGATCAGGAAGCAAACTCTAGTTCTCAAGCTGTTGTTCAAGCTGCTGTGCAAACTGCTGAACAGTGGTACCAACATCAGCAACAATATCAACAGTACTACCAGGCAGCAGTTCAACAATCACAGCAGCGGCATTTGCAATCTCATCCACCATACGGGACAGTCCAGCATCAACCTCGGGCATACTTGCAATCTCGGCCCCAAACTCAACCTTCACTACGGGCCCAACTATCTCAATCTCAAGCTCAACCCAAACCCCAAATTCAGCCCCCACATGTGCAGGTTCCTGTTGCCTCTCAAACTCAAAATCAGGCACAAGTGAACAAACAGCAGCAACTTCGCCCTGCAGTGCAGACTTATCCAGCTGCTCGTAGGCAGCCACTCCCTCAACCTCAATATTTCCAAGCTCCATCCCATTCACAACCACATCCTCAGCATGTGCAAATGCCTCATAATCAGCAGGCCCAAATTCAGCAACATACTCACTCCAAGATTCACCCGCAACACCATCCCATTTCTCTACCCCAACCTCATTCACAACCTCAGCCACATCCACAGCTTCAACGGCTTCCCCAGCCCCATCCCCAACTTCACCCTTCTCAGCCCATGAATACTACCGTCCAGCCTCAGACACAACATCCATCATCTCATGCAGTGACTGGTAATCACTTGTACCCTCAACCCCACCTTCACCAACCAGTGCAGTCAGGCGCCCCACAACAACGTACTATGGACATGCAATCTCATGGTGTACCTCACTCTCAGTCACAAACTCCTGTTCAAATACAGAGTCAGCCCCCTCAACAACCCCCAGTCATGCGGCTGCCCCCATCTCATATTCCAAACCAGCAGCAGCCAGCTTTGTTGCCTTCTCCTGGTCAAATCCGAAACATTAATCCTGCACAACAGCAGCCGGTTCACTCTTATGCTCAGCAACCTGGGAATACTGTTCAACAGCGCCCTCTTATGCATGCAGTTCAACGATCGATTCCTCGTCAATATCTCCACCATCAGCCCTATGTACAACAGCAACCACCTACACAGTTACATCCCCGGGGTCAATCTCATTCATTCCCTCTACATGTTCATGCCTATACACAGTCTCAGCGGAACATTGCATTGTCTCAGGGCATTCAACTTAGCCAGTCTAATCTTGGCGGAAGCAGAAGGCCTATGATGCCAATTCATGGAGTACAATCTCAGACCTCTGTACAAACTGCTGGAGGTCTTCACATGAGGCCAGTGCATCCTACTGTAAATCTTCCATCTACAAATCACAGCAATATGGTCAGAACAAAAAACCTAGTGCAATCTGGAGCGAGCTGGAGACCAACCACGTCTGAGAGGCATGCTGAGGAAGAATCTGAGTCATCAGCTCAGCAAATTGCTAAAAATGTTACACATGATGTGGGTACAGCATCTGCTGTGGTAGGTGATGCCGAAGTTAAAACTGTGAAATCTGATATGGATATGAAGTCCATTGATAATGAGAATAAACCTACTGGTGAAGATAAAACTAATCATGGTGATACATCTTCCAAGGAGATTCCAGATATACATGCACTTGAAAATGGAGAGTCTGTAAGTCAATCAATGTTGAATGCAGCGGATCAAAATAAGGTACGAAAGTCGGGGGTGGCGAGAGGGAGGCATTATAGAGGGGTGAGACAGAGGCGGTTTGGGAAGTTCACGGCTGAGATTCGGGACCCAGCTAAGAAGGTATCCAGAAAGAGAGTGTCGCTTGGGTGCTATGAGACCTCTGAGGAAGCGGCTTTGGCTTATGACAGTGCCGCCCAACGCATACATGGCTCCAAGGCTTTGCTCAATTTCCCAATCTGACACACCAGATTGCCTTGAACGAGCCTCCACCTGTCCGAGTCACCGGCAAGCTCAAAGAACCGGAGAAAGAGGCTGCCACTGCTTCAACAACGCCGAAATCCAGTAAGAGGACCACTCCTCGGCGGCTGACCATGATCATCAAGCAAATGTGTTTCGGACAATGCAAAAGAATAGTATGGGTCTGCTGTCACTTGGCGAGAAACTATTGGTTAGCTAGCTGATCATTATATTAGTTTTCCACAAACTCTACAAACATCACTCTCTTGCTCTTATATTTTTCCGTACAGTTGTACCTTACTTATTGCAGCTGACCCTCTCTTTCCCCGAGTAAGTGTGTAACATCGTGTCTACTTTGTACACTTATTCAGCTGCTTTTGTTGGAATTTGTTCCTACTTATATGTATATGTGGTGGAAATATCTTTGTCTTTTCAAATTCTTTATGAAATTATGGTTTTGTTATATGTTTTAAATTTTTCTCTGTACAACAAATTAAACTTGAAAAATATTTTTTTGTCTGAAACTCTTTTTATGAATGACGAAAGATGATTCAAATAACCTATATGACAAATTAAACTTCTAATGAAAGATTTTTTTCAGTATATCTTTTCACTAAGTTTTCAGCTTCTCCTCGGTAATGTTGAAATCGTAACAGTAAAAATATTTAGCTTTCCAAGTTCATAGGGTGGCGAAATTTTGAAAGTGTTGAATTTTTTCTTGTTCAGATGAGATGGCATGTGAACGCTTGAATTCTTCAAGTGCGACTTTTCTTCGTATTAGGATTTTGTATTTGGGTTTTTTTTGAGGTAGTCTAGCTTGAACTATCGTCAGGCAAGTTGCCCTCCACCCATTCTTTTTTGTTCTAATATTTTTAAGTTGTGATCCAAACTGTTTTCTCTGAGTACCTTTGTTTTGTTAAAATTAATTACTTGTAGTGTTGAGCTGTTTTGACTGATTTGTGGGTATTCTGCTTGGTATATTTTAAATTGTAGCTTAGTCTCTCGGTTCTGAAAGGATGGTAGCAGAGTTATCTTCATAGAGTCAGATAATTATTTCATTGATTTTCTCCTTAGTCTATTGACAATGCCTATGGGAAAAATTGTTAGGCTTTCCGGTAGTTATTCACTTCCAATGGGAGTCGGTTGCATGAACAATTTATATCGAAGTGTCCATTATATTGATGAACAGATTTTGCTAACTGAAGAGTGTTGTGCCATGCTGCTGTGCCCCCACAATGCAGCTGAATCCTTTTTAAGTAGGCTTAAATTGAATATGATGATTGTGAGACCACACGTTAATTCTTCAATAATCCATGTTGCCGCCTCTGTACGAAAAGTTTTAGTTATTATGCAAGTGTTAGTTGTTGCCATTGTGGTGATCTGATGGATCAGGGGATCAATGTTTCAGCAAATCGTGGTCTGGTTGGTGGGGGTGATTGTAGACCAGCAAGACAGACTTATACTTACTCTCCTTTTCTTGCCAAGCTTGGAGTTGTGGATCCAAAAGCTACTGAGGAGAGGACTTTCAATGTAGGCGTTGACGAGGTTATTCTAGTGATGACATATTAGTATATGCTAACCTTTCTTGGACTGCAACACTGGTTTCGGATCTCTGTCTTTTACTAGGTTGTGAACTTGCTTATGTGCTCATTAGTCCCCAAGACTCCCTTTACTGATATGCTGCTCAAGCCTAAACCAGAAACACAATTGATCAACGAATTTTGTGATCAGCGAATATCTATAATTTCTCAAGTGGCAGAATACACCATGCGTGGTGATCCAAACATTTCTTTTACACTTATAGTTAGCTAGTCAACCAAGAAGGTTTGCTATGCTGAAGCAGGGGAGGATTTTGTAATTTTTTTTCTTCAGTTTCCTTATTGTTCCACTTGGGTTTATACTGAAGCAGATAGGCGATGGTTCTTCTTGGAAAGGATGCATTGATAACTTGTACAAGAGTGTAGAAGATATTGATGGCCAATACTTGATGTCAACTTCCCATAAAACAATTCTACTTAGTCCCAAGCTAGCCCCTGGTTTTAGCTATGCTAACCATCCTTCAGAATTGAGGGAGCCACTTCCCACTCTAATAGATCAGAGAAACCAGTTTTTGTAGACCCCCCAAATCATGATTGTGTTGGAGGATTCTTAAGAGCTCTGGCAATGTACATGGTAACTGATAGCCTGATCGTAAGACCGTTATTGCCAATCTTTGGCCTCTCCGTTGTGACCAATTGAGTGTACCTGTTGCTGACATTGAAGTGCAATGAATCTTGGCAAAGTGGAGGTGAGTTATATATTTGATTTGCAATTTCTGATTTACTGTTTGAACTCTGGGTTTATTTTAGATTTGTAATGCCTTTGAAATTGTTTGTATTTGACTCTCCATAGACCTGTACTTCTACTTGGGGTGTCCAACTGTGATGGGTTGAAGTTGAACAGTAGAAGATGGCATTGTTTTGTATATATTGTGACCTTTTTTCCCCTCTTTTAGTTGTTGATGTTTTTATGTTTTGTACTGCAGGCTGTGAATTTGGTGGCTGCTTTTCTTTTTCACTCTCCTCTAACTGGTTTCTATAGGATGACAGATCAAGAACATTAGAGGCTGTTTTTAAAAGCTGTCGTCGGAAGGCCATTGCTTTTGAAATGATCTAGTTGTTTTATTTGTACCAAAAACTTTCTACTGCTCAACTTTAAAGGGAAACAGCTTTTTTGTGAAAAACAGAGGAGGATGTATTTGTTGAAAACATGAGCACCAGTAGACAAATTGTTGTTTGGGGCTATCAAACAAGAAGTAGCTATCAATTGTTCTTTCTTTGGCTGCCAAAGGAAGACACCGGTGAGATCAGAGTCGGAAAGAAAAGAGGTCACGAAAAGATCTAGAGCCTGCAGCGAGTAACGGAACAGAAGATTAATAATTGAACGAATTTTTATTTTGGCCTAATCACCTGTACAAGTGCATTTAGAAAACACTAACATCCTCCTTGGCAACTGCACAACTTGCTCTGCAAGGCCAGGGAAAGACATCTTTCCATTTTCCATTCGTTCATAACAACAGAAAGAGCGAACAGAGGAGAATAGGCCTTATAATCAAACTGGCAGTTAAAATATGAGCTTATATGGTTCTGTCCTGTAACTTGCATAAAAATATGAGGCTACAGGGCCATCCCTAAATCCTAATAGACTCTTCTCGTAACAAAAACCGTGATAAAGCTTGCTCATCAAGATCCTGATCACTCTTATGCAAATGGTCAATGCATCCTTTCAAAGAGCTATTGTGCAAATGTTTCAAGGCAAACCCAAGAGGAATGGTTAGGAAACTATAAGAGTAACGTCCTGCTTCTGCATAACAAAACCATAAGCTTCATTCACATAAAATTATGCCGGGTACCAATTTTTTACAGTTATACTCTAGGATGGTAAATTCCCAAAAAAAAAAATTGGCATAACCACCAACGGCGTCGTATCATTCACTTTCGGTAGAAAATCAGAGAACAAAAGAAGGAAAAAAAAACATATAGCATAAACACAACATACACTTGTTAAGCACCGTTGTTGCTTTGCGTCTTCTGTTTTCAGTTCGCATTTAGCATCTCTCTCTCGCTCTTGTGCCGAGAGACTCTTTGCGTTTCTCGAGCAATCGGCGCCAACTGTAACTACTACTTTCTACTCTACAATCTTCACGCACAACCATTTCGTTCATGAAAACCCTAAGATTTATTTTTATCTTTTCGGTTTTTACAGGTTGAACTGGGCTAGGGTTTAGGGTCTTGAATCGAATTGACGGATATTAGAGAAATTTCAAGGTACCAAAATTATGTCTGTTTTGGTTTACCTAGTGTAATGTTTTGGCTGCTGAGAAAGTGTGGGAATTGGGGATTTGGGAAGGAAAGTTTTATGTTTTAAAAAAAAATTTAAATATACGATACTTAAATTCAATAACTTCAGGCTTATGAAAGTCAAAACCGCACTCATCTAAATCTGTAAACGCACAAAAACACGGATTTTGATTGATCTTTTTGGTTTGGATTTTTTGGCACGCATAGGACAGTTTGGGTTTTTCTTTTCGATGATATTTTGCTGATTATTACTAAATGCCTAATGGAGTGATTGGGTACGCACTGGATTAGCATGTCTGAATATTCACTTGCATATCATTGTGTGCCTCTCTGCTTTCTTGTTTGGTTTGTGAAAATTGGTAATTGCGTTTATGCGTTGGGTCATTTTCTTCTTCTGAGGATTGTTTGTATGATTTTGAACTGAGTGAGGCCCTTTACCTGTTGCTTCGAGGAAAAATAAGATGTGTAGCAATGAAGCCAATGTGTCATAAATGTTGATGGAAGAAAGTTTGTTTCTTTATGCTCACAAAGGGGCTCACAATTTTTGCACTCATTCAGGTTGATAAAATTTATGCACTAGGACTTGAAGCTGAGCTTGCAGGGCGGCATGGGATTTGATAATGAGTGCATATTGAGTATCCAATCTCTTGCCGGAGAGTACTTTTGTCCAGTTTGTCGTCTGCTTGTCTACCCAAATGAAGCATTACAGTCACAGTGCACTCATTTATACTGCAAGCCCTGTTTGACATACGTAGTGAGCTCTACCCGAGCTTGCCCATATGATGGCTACTTAGTGACAGAAGCAGATGCCAAGGTCCTTCCTTATACAACCTTGGTCGTAACCAATTTATCTGATCTTTACTGTCTGCTTATTGATACAACTTTACTGTAACTAATCAATGCAGCCACTTATTGAATCAAATAAGTCCCTTGCTGAAACCATAGGAAAAATAGCAGTTCATTGCCTCTATCACAGGAGTGGATGCACATGGCAGGGACCTTTATCTGACTGTACATCTCATTGTTCTGGATGTGCCTTTGGTAATTCTCCTGTAGTATGCAACAGGTGTGGAATCCAAATTGTGCATCGTCAAGTGCAGGAGCATGCACAAAATTGCCCGGTGAGTATTTTAGTTTTCTTTTTACAAGATGAGAAGTTACTTCTGGAATTGATTTTATTCTTATCTGTCAATGACAGGGTGTGCAGCCTCAAGCGCAGCAGGTTGAGGGAGCTTTGGATACTTCAGCTTCTGGCACATCAGCTACTGCTGATCAGACCCAGGCTGCCACTCAGTCAGGACTAGCAACATCTCAGGCCCAGGTTTCTCAAACTACAAGTGTCACAGCACCTGGACCTGATCCTAATCAGAAAGCAAACTCAAGTTCTCAAGCTGTTGTTCAAGCTGCTGTGCCGTCTGCTGAACAGTGGTACCAACATCAGCAACAATATCAACAGTACTACCAGCAGTATCCTGGGTATGATCCATATCAACAACAGTATCAGAACTACTATCCCTATCAACAGCCAGCAGTTTCACAATCACAGCAGCAGCATTTGCAGTCTCATCCACCATATGGGACCGTCCAGCATCAATCTCAGACATACTTGCAATCGCAGCCCCAAACTCAACCTCCACTACAGCCTCAATTATCTCAATCTCAAGCTCAAGCTCAACCCCAACCCCAAATTCAGCCCCAACATTTGCAGGCTCCTGTTGCCGCTCAAACTCAAAATCAGGCACAAGTTAACCAACAGCAGCAACTTCACCCTGTAGTGCAGACTTACCCAGCAGCTCATGGGCAGCCACACCCTCAACCCCTACCATATTTTCAAGCTCCATCCCATTCACAGCCACATCCTCAACATGTGCAAATGCCTCATAATCAGCAAGCCCAAATTCAGCAACATACCCAGTCCCAGCTTCTCCCGCAACAGCATCCCATTTCTCAACCCCAACCTCATTCACAACCTCAGCAACAGGCACAGCTTCAACAACATCCCCAACCCAATCCCCAACTTCACCCTTCTCAGCCCATGAATGGTACCATCCAGCCTCAGACACTACATCCATCATCTCATGCAGTGACTGGCAATCACTTGTACCTTCAACCTCACCTTCACCAACCAGTGCAGTCAGGGGCCCCACAACAACATACTATGCACTTGCAATCTCATGGAATGCCTCACTCCCAGTCACAAACTCCTGTTCAAATACAGAGTCAGTTCCCTCAACAACCCCCACTTATGCGGCCGCCCCCATCTCATACAACAGTTCCAAACCAGCAGCAGCCAGCTTTGTTGCCTTCTCCTGGTCAAATCCAAAACATCAATCCTGCACAACAGCAGCCTGTTCACTCTTATGGTCACCCACCTGGGAATACTGTCCACCAGCGCCCTCATATGCAGGCAGTTCAACAACCGATTCCTCAGCAATATTTCCACCACCAGCCTTTTGTACAACAGCAACCACCTACACAGCTACGCCCCCAGGGTCAATCTCATTCGTTCCCTCAACATATTCATGCCTCTACACAGTCTCAGCAGAACGTTACATTGTCTCAGGGCATTCAACATACCCAGTCTAATCTTGGCGGAAGGCCTATGATGCCAATTCATGGAGTACAATCTCAGACCTATGCACAAACTGCGGGAGGTGTTTACATGAGGCCAATGCATCCTGCTGCAAACCTTTCATCTACAAATCAGAACAATATGGTCAGAACAAACAACCTAGGGCAGTCTGGAGCAAACTCTGGACCAACTACATCTGAGAGGCAAGCTGAGCAAGAATCTGAGTTTTCGGCTCAGCAAAATGCTAAAAAGGTTGTACATGATGTGGGTACAGCATCTGCCGTGGTAGCTGATGCGGAGGTTAAAACTGCGAAATCTGAGACGGATATGAAGTCCATTGATAATGAGAATAAACCTACTGGTGAAGATAAAACTATTCAGGGAGATACATCTTCCAAGGAGATTCCAGATATACATGCACTTGAAAATGGAGAGTCTGTAAGTAAATCAATATTGAAGGAAGAGGGTGTGGATGGTACTCTGGACCATTCAAGTAATGGTAAATTGGGTGAAGTTGTAGCTGAGGGTGTAAAAGATGTTTCCATCAGTGACATGAAACAGAGAGAGCTTAAAGAAATCCCATCTGAAGAAGCTCAACTTCGTGAAGAACAGGGTTGGATGTTGCAGAAGGATGCTAGTGGCGATCCGCAGCCTTTTATTGGCACTGATGAGGGATCTCAAGCTGTATCTACTTCAGCTCCAATATCTGATCAAGGAAAGCATCTGCCTCATCATGGACCTACTACACTCCCTCAAAGACCTGGCGCACCTCTTTTGTTACAAGTGCCTCCAGGACCTCCTTGTCATACACAGGGGCCTGGGCATCATTTAAGGCCTCCAGGGCCTGCACATGTTCCTGGACAGCCTTTTCATTCATCTGAGCATTTCCAGCCACATGGTGGCAACCTGGGCTTTGGAGCATCATCTGGCAGGGCAAGTCAGTATGGTCCTCAAGGAAGCATCGAACTGCAATCTGTTACTCCGCATGGGCCTTATAATGAAGGTCATTTACCGCTTCCACCCACTAGTGCTTTTGATTCTCATGGTGGCATGATGTCAAGAGCAGCACCAATTGGACAGCCATCTGGTATCCACCCAAATATGTTGAGGATGAATGGAACTCCAGGCCTTGACTCCTCATCAACTCATGGGCCGAGGGATGAAAGGTTTAAGGCTTTTCCAGGCGAGCGGTTGAATCCCTTCCCAGTGGATCCGACACGTCATGTTATTGACCGAGTAGAGTTTGAAGATGATCTGAAGCAATTCCCTAGGCCTTCATATCTGGATTCTGAGCCTGTTGCAAAATTTGGGAATTACTCGTCAAGGCCATTTGATAGGGCACCTCATGGCTTCAAGTATGATAGTGGTCCACATACAGATCCTCTAGCTGGCACTGCTCCATCAAGGTTCCTGTCTCCCTATCGTCTTGGTGGTTCAGTGCATGGGAATGATGCAGGAGATTTTGGGAGAATGGAGCCTACTCATGGTCATCCAGATTTTGTTGGACGGCGTCTTGTGGATGGTTTGGCTCCTCGAAGCCCAGTTAGAGATTACCCTGGCCTCCCACCTCATGGGTTTAGAGGCTTTGGCCCTGATGATTTTGATGGCAGGGAGTTTCATCGATTTGGTGATCCACTTGGAAATCAATTCCATGAGGGTAGGTTTTCTAATTTGCCCGGTCATTTTCGTAGGGGAGAGTTTGAGGGTCCTGGTAATCTGCGAATGGTTGATCATAGAAGGAATGATTTTATTGGTCAAGATGGTCACCCTGGTCATCTTCGGAGGGGAGATCATTTAGGTCCTCACAACTTGCGAGAACCTCTGGGTTTTGGTTCTCGTCATTCACACATGGGAGACATGGCTGGGCCCGGGAACTTTGAGCCATTTCGAGGCAACAGGCCCAATCATCCTCGCCTTGGTGAGCCTGGATTTCGAAGCAGCTTTTCACTTCAGAGATTTCCAAATGATGGAACTTATACAGTTAAGTATTTGCTTCAGTCATTTGCATTATGTGTGTGAAGTGATGCACCATGTTAGTAGAGCTCCTATTGGGATACTTTATTTTTAATTGTTTTTTCAGTTCAACTTTTTGATGTTATGGATATCTTCAGGGAGATCTGGAGTCTTTTGATCACTCAAGGAAAAGGAAGCCAGCTAGTATGGGGTGGTGTCGGATCTGTAAAGTTGATTGTGAAACAGTGGAAGGCTTGGACTTGCATTCACAAACAAGGGAGCACCAGAAGATGGCTATGGATATGGTACGAAGCATTAAGCAGAATGCCAAAAAGCAGAAACTGTAAGTTCTCTGTGCATATCATAGTTACTGCTTGACTTCATATATGATTAATTTTTTTCTTTTATCTATTTTTCTTTTCCATTTATGGTTTAGAAGTCTGGTTGTGTGTGTGTTCTTTTAAATTTTGTTTTGCTTCTTTTTGTAGAACCTCTGGTGATCAGTCCTTATTAGAGGATGCAAACAAGTCAAAAATTCCAGTATTGAGGGCCGGGGAGAAAAGCATTGATTGATGATGGTGTGCTGCAATGTGGATCTCTTTGGTTGCATTTCACTTGGGGTCCAATTGTTTCTTTGGTATTATTGCGTTAGCAATATAGGTGATGCACCCTTCCATGCCTCTTTTTTCTACATTCGGGGTGGTTCATGCTAGTTTTGTCATTTCAGGTTGCTGCCATGTTAATGGAGATGGTATTTGGAACTGGAGTTCAATGGCAGTTAAGTTTGTTGGTTTTTGACTCTCAAGTTTTCTATTCTCACTAGGATTGTTTTCTGTTGACATTATCATCTTAGAAATTCAAAAGTGGTATACTGCTATCGCTTATTTTGCATTTGGAGCTGAGATGGCATTTGGTTTATAGCATTCTTGAATGTATCTTTTACCTTTCCAATTCTTATGTTTCAAGTTTGTTCATGTTTTGTTCGTTATGCTCGGTGCGATGAAAAAGTTGGAATTTTACAAGATCATTAGCCAGGAAAACTTGATGTGATGAATTTTTAGAATGAGTGGATCCTGGAATATTAAAGTATGGTACAACGGGAGATGATAGAATCCGGAATGAATCAACAAAATCCTGTATTGTGTTCCAGATCTGTTAGAATTATTGTGATAATAAAGAATCCGATGGTGGTCTAGTGATGGCTTTGTCGTTTTTATCATGTTCTGTAGTTCAGATGTGTATTTTTTCTTAGAAAGGATCTCATTGCTACACAGCTCTCAAAACATGGACATTACCTTGAACATTAAAGCTCTCTAATATAAGTATTTTCCTTTATATTGTATATAACTTTGTAATTTTACATTATTGTCATTACAGTTGGCAACAATACCTGATTTCAAGTTTTGGAAGTATCTATGATGCTGTCTGAATTGTTTCTTCTTTTTTATTATGAGCAGAGGCACATCTGTATGTAGTATGATATTAATTAATCAACCTCATCCTTGGTACTTAATTGGTAGAAATTGAACTGACCATGTTAAGCAGAGTAGTTATTAATTTTTTTACTAACATTTCACCCCAATTGTTCTCAATTGTAGCTTAGTTGGAGGTGCTAAAAGGATGTTTGCAAATATATAAGGAGTTTCTCTAAATTGATCAGACTTACTGACAAATAATTGTTAATCTCTAGTACTGTAGTAGATTTAAAAACTCAATATTTCGGGTGTATAGGCCTATAGAAGGCAATGATTATAGTGTACTTTACTATGTAGATTATACAGGGAAAATTCAAGTGACTCTTAAGAAAAAGTGAGTGAGCCTAAGGAATTAGGTATTTTGAGACTATGATCGTATATCTTAGAGGCTTTATTTTTTCTTTTCTCTTTTTAGTAGTTAGCAGAGATAGCTTCATGCTGTTGTTTGTTGGACTACAGACCTACTATCTTTTATTTAATTATCTTTATTTTGTGGCTTGTGAATCAGCATTTATTTGAAGGATATTGTTTTGCTGATAAACTAGGCTATGAGACGAATATTTGCCCTGCTGGCCATATTGGTTGGAAATTGGTCAACCTAAGCAATTGAACAATCTGGCGAACACAATTAAGCTGTATATTCTGCAGTTGCTTGTTACTTTTACTGGTCTAGTACTATCGGATATGGCTGATGCCGTCAGCATAGGTTACATTGATGTTGGACAAGAGGAATGCTATTTGGTGTAGGGCAGAAGCAGAAGCTGCTGTCTGGTTGCTGTAGCAGTACAAAACCACGCTAGAGAAGGGATATTAAGCACTAAATAATGGTCAAAACAAGAGATAGAAAGCTACGAGATTTTTAAATCAATAAGAAACAGAGAAAGAAAGCAATAGGATTATAGTTGGAATGTTGATAAATTAGTTATAGGGCAAAGATACCAAAGTGAGACTACATTCTGATTTTGTGGGACAAAAGACTGCATAAAAAGCCTCTAAATAGGGTATGTATATTAGGGTTACAAGCATAGCATCCTAGCCCTTGATTACTTCAATAACTAGTCAATCTTAGCCTCCAAAAATACTAACTCACATGACCATTGCCTGACTATTAAAAAGAGACTAGGAGAAATACTATAAGCTACAAACAACATAAAACATAAAAATCAAACAAGACAAATAAAAGATAAGCATAAAACTGAAACCCCAAACTAACTAGAACCCAAACCAAATGCTCCTGCAGATGCTCCTGAATCATTATAACGAGTTTCTGTTTGTTTTCCTAGTAACTGGAGGTAGATCTTGTCTCATTATTTTTACATATGGAAAGGCTTTTCAATTTTTTTTAATCTTTATTGCTATTTCTCTTTTTGCTGAATTGACTATTGATTCTTTATTATTTTTAGCTTCTAAGGTCGATTTTATAGTTGATTTTTATTTTTGGTGGAATTTCTCTTTTCTATAATAGATCTTTTCAATTCGACCTGTCTTTTTTCGGCGAAGCAGACTACGTAAGGGCTGAAAGTTTAGCAGAGAGGTTTACTCTGTCATCTGTTTTTGATGTGGTAAGATTGTGTTCAATGTACAGATTTTATTTTGAGGCAAAATTTGCTTGTTAGTGATTTCATTGTCATGCTGATATGTTGGGGGTTCTATCTGTTTCTACATATTTACTATTGTGTATACAAACGGTGCATCCTTTGAAGGGCTAGGATAACCTTAGGAAACTTAGGAGGGTTGTAAATTTGATCGCCTTTCATCTTTAGATACTAGCTTTAAGAAGCCGTAGGCTTAAATTATTATATGTGTACTGGAATTGTTAGTGGTAGGGCTCAAGACTTATCTAGCATATTGCATAATGACAGGCTGATGGCCGTTTTACCGTTGCATTTTGTGGATTAATTTCATTCTTTTGTTTTTGACACTTGGGTGATGCATATTTGGAACTGTTTTAAATTTCTTACATATCGGAAAAACTTGCAGTCTTATGGTTTTTTTCATAATTGTAAAAAAAATAAAAATAAAAATAAAAATCTTGGACTGTGAAGGGGAATACTTTGATGGCTCTTTAAATTATTAATCCATGAAAACCTTAAGAGTGTTTCTCATAAAAAGAAGAAAGAAAAAGTCTGAGCGTTTCTTTTGTCTAACACCATCAAAAGATCTCCTGATATGACTAAAGAGTTTCTCTTGTTCATGAAGATTTTTTCTTTCTTTCTTTCTTTTTCTTTGGGGAACTTCAAAGGAATCACCACAACTACTGCATATCAAAAGATATCGAATTGCAGTCTCAAACTTTTCCTTGATGCTTGTAGTGTATTCGTTTTGCAGACCTGTTAGAGTATTTTTGTTTGTCTAAGTAGCCTTCATTACTTTTCTTCTCTTGCATTTTAGATAAGCAAATTCTGTTTCGTATGGTTGGTTTTAGACTCAGACTAAAAGACTGTTTTTACCTCTTCTAAGAGTAAACAGATTTCTTTAACCTTCCTGGTTATATGGGAATTTGATTTGGATATTACACTTGAAATTAGGGAAATAGGGTACCTTTTTTCACATATTGGAATGCTACTGTCAACGCTAAGAAGCTCTAAATTCATAATGGAGTAAGCTTATTTATATTTTTATGCATTTGTGCAATGATGTTGACATGATCATGAACATGTTTCATAATGAACTCTAAAATTTATGATTTACTAGCAATATCTTTTATTTATTTCAGTAAGCATATATTCGCAATGCATGTATCATCTCACTTGCAGTCACCCCGTTCTCTCTTGTCCTTCCTCTTGTTTTCCTTCAAACTTAAAGAAGAAGAAATTGGCCTTTTCCGTCTCTTTCCCACTTTCGATTGAGTACACTGGAATCTTAGTTTTATTCAACAAGATTACCATAACTTTTATGGGTGACTTGGGTACGTTCTGAAATAGGAAAACTTTAAGGGATGATCATGCTTTCAAGCCAAGAAAATTCGTTATAATAGTCCAGGGCTTTTGTGATCAGAGGCATATGCCAAAGCGTTGCCAATTTGCATGCAATCCAATGAATAATGCAGAACTGAGCAACTTAAATGATAACTACACTGAATAAAATACACAATATTTATTTAACCGGAAAAAAAAAACACGATTTGGAACCTGCACCTTGTCTAGATGCTTAACTTTTACATGAACTCAAGTAAATTTTGGATTTTATTGCTTTTGTCACACTCATGTTTTAAGTAATGCTGGACTAGGAAATATAAGTGTAGCTTGTGACTGACAAGAATAACACATAAGGTCCCGATCCGAAAAAGAAAAACCAGAAAAATTGTAATATGGTGAAAGCTAGGTGAGATAGTATGATGATTGCTTAGGCAGAGAGCTTGATTGATTACTTATATAACGTACAATGTAGGATGCTTACTGTTTTTTTCTAGTGCTAGCTTATTCTTGAAGGGTGTCTGTGGGTCTCCCCAAGCTGTGTAGAGAGAGATGAGGAGGTTCGTTCAGTCAAGCTATGGATGTTGTTCCCTACCTTCCAAAACTTTAATGCTTTTTCAAGGGCTTCTTTTCATCTGCAATTTTATCACAATCATGGGTTGATATATTTGTATAGGAATATGATGTAAAGCTTTAGTTTTTGATTTTCTAAGACATTGCTTGGTCATGGGATCTCCATGAGAGAGAGAGAGAGAGAGAGAGAGAGACCCTTGAGTGAAAATAGGTTTTGTGTTCCACCACATGTATTATTAATTCCCCTCTCTAAAAGTAAGAATAAAATCAACTTTATTGTAATATATATATATATATATATATATATTTGTGTTGCCTTGTCAATTTTTGCTCTAGTGCAAGTATGTGACTTTTTTTAGCTCTGCAAAAAAGCTACCAAGAAAATAGGTTTACTTTTTCACAGCAAAGCGCTCCGAGTTCGTTGTGTTTGAATTTGGATGCTTTTCTTGCGTGGGCTAATAATTCAAGGTCATTATGGTTAAATTTTGAAATTTTCTAAAAACGCCCTTAATTAATTCATGTTTGAAAGAAAATACCATTCGTTATCTGAGGGTAAAAGAGTAAAGCCGCTGGTTATATACTAATCTCTCTCATTATATCGAGGAGTGTCATATTATCAAGTGGATCCACTTGACTGTATTTTTCTTCTTTATTATTATTATTTTTAATGAAATCACATGACATGAAATATAAATTAAATGTAAGTAATCCGAGAGAGGAGAGAAAAAAAAAAAGAAGAAAAAAAAGCAAGTTGTGCTCCAATGGGGTAATTGAGGTAATTAAAATCCTTTCATTTTATGAGGTAATTGATGTCCAAGTGCAAGGCAGAAATTTCTTATGAAAGGAATTTTTTTTTTTTTCCCCTTAATTTCTTTCAAAGTCTAAGAGAAAATTTATATGTAGTAAAAATGGTTCAATTTGTTTTTAACGAAGAAATTTCTAAGCGATGATGATATTATACGATATGTCGAACTAGCGTTACACATTTAACTAAATTGTACAATCGTTAAATGTCGAATTTTTAAATTCTAAAGCTTCACAAGGTATATCCGTAATCTCATATTAACATATCACATGTCATATGATATTGTGTTACACTAATTTTTTATTTTTTGATGTGTAAATTATAACAGTTGGAAAACTGGGGTTAACGCAAAGGAGCCAGTTCCCCTCGCTGTATCAGATCACGAATAAGCTTTTTGCCACGCAGCTCGAGGCGGCAGAAGCTTTTTAAATGTCATTAACCACCAGATCGGTGAGGGGGCAGTTCAGTCTTTTCACTCTTCCGGATCCAGCATTCGTAAACAAAACAAAACCAGTGGGGCCCAATCGTATCCAGCTGTATCTGCAAATTCTAAATTCAAAAACTTCGTATGGGCTCTAAAAAATTTAAACCGTTTTTACAACCATCAAATGAAATGGCATCCATCCAGCCGTTGATTCTCGTGAAGATATTTAACTTTAAACAGCCAATCAAAAACCCCAAAAAAAACAAATAAAATAAAATTAGCAAAGAGCCGTTATAGGGTTACAGCTCACTCTCTCTATATAGAGGCCCCCCCTCTCACTCTCTCCTCCTACCCTCCTCATTTTCACCTTTGCGCCTCTCTCTCTCTCTCTCCCCTCTCGATCTCGATCTCTCTCTCTCTGCAGCAAAACCCTAGAACCGAAAATGCGTGAGATTCTTCATATCCAGGGAGGCCAATGCGGTAACCAGATCGGAGCCAAGTTCTGGGAGGTGGTCTGCGCCGAGCACGGCATAGACTCCACCGGGCGCTACCATGGCGACTCTGAGCTTCAGCTTGAGCGAGTCAACGTATACTACAACGAAGCCAGTGGTGGTCGATATGTTCCTCGAGCTGTGCTCATGGATCTGGAGCCTGGCACCATGGACAGCATCAGATCTGGGCCATATGGCCAGATCTTCCGACCTGATAACTTCGTTTTCGGTCAATCTGGTGCTGGAAACAACTGGGCCAAAGGCCATTACACTGAGGGTGCAGAGTTGATCGATTCGGTTCTAGATGTGGTTCGCAAAGAGGCGGAGAATTGTGACTGTTTGCAAGGTATGTATGAACACTGAAATGACCAAACCCTAACTGTAATTAGTGAGATTTTTGAGATTGGGGGTTTTCAATTTTGGTTTGGTAAACCCCTAATTGTGATTTGTGATTTCGTGTTGCAGGGTTTCAGGTGTGCCATTCGCTGGGTGGTGGTACTGGATCTGGAATGGGAACGCTTCTGATTTCTAAGATTAGGGAGGAGTACCCAGATCGGATGATGATGACCTTCTCTGTGTTCCCATCTCCCAAGGTCTCTGATACTGTTGTGGAGCCTTACAATGCTACTCTGTCAGTTCATCAGCTTGTGGAGAACGCAGACGAGTGTATGGTGCTTGACAATGAAGCCCTCTATGATATCTGCTTCCGTACACTTAAACTCACCACCCCCAGCTGTAAGTTCCTTCATATCTTCGCTGTTGTTTGGATGGATCGTTCTTATGCTATTTTATGATTATGTATCTTGATTTACTCTGGATCAACATGTCAAGTTCTGTCAAGATCATCCATGTAACTTAGGTCTTTGTTAGAGGAATAAATTATGCATGATGGCATTGGCATAGATGATTTATTGCAGCATGAATTCAAGGTTCAAGCATGCTTCGGTAATTTTAAGGAAAGATGACAAACGTGTTTTCATTCTGAGTTATGTCAAATATATGATATGGTCATATTGATTGCTCTTACTTCTGAGAGTAATTAGCTGCTGTTCATTTTCTGCAAAATGAGTTTCGGCGACATTGAATGTCTTTATTGTTGGGTTCTGAAAGCATGAGTTGTATGTGCTGATGATGATGCATATTTTGTAGGTTAAAATACATTCCTGTTGATGGTAGTTACTTCTAAAAGTAATTAGTTGTCGTTTAGTCTCTGATGAAAAATGAGTTTTGGCAAGCAATGGATGATCTAATCTTTCTTTCTTTGTCAGAGTTTTGAAAGCATGAATTGTCTGTTGTGTGTGCTTTTGATAGTAAATACTCTATGAACTTGCGTTATATTGCCCCTTTTGTTTCCTAAAAGGAGCATAAAAGCTGATATCATCTTCTCTGCTTTGCTGTTTTACAGTTGGTGATTTGAATCATTTGATATCTGCAACTATGTCTGGAGTTACATGCTGCCTAAGGTTCCCTGGACAGCTCAACTCTGACTTGCGCAAACTTGCCGTAAACTTGATCCCCTTCCCGCGTCTTCACTTTTTCATGGTGGGCTTTGCTCCTCTTACTTCAAGAGGTTCTCAGCAGTACAGAGCCCTGACTGTTCCAGAGCTCACCCAGCAAATGTGGGATTCCAAGAACATGATGTGTGCTGCTGATCCACGACATGGACGTTATCTAACAGCATCAGCAATGTTCCGTGGTAAGATGAGCACCAAGGAAGTTGATGATCAGATGATGAATGTGCAGAACAAGAACTCTTCCTACTTTGTTGAGTGGATACCCAACAATGTGAAGTCAACAGTTTGTGACATCCCACCAACTGGGCTGAAGATGGCATCAACTTTCATCGGGAACTCGACATCCATCCAGGAGATGTTCAGGAGGGTGAGTGAGCAATTCACTGCCATGTTTAGGAGGAAGGCCTTCTTGCATTGGTACACAGGTGAAGGTATGGACGAGATGGAGTTCACTGAGGCTGAGAGCAACATGAACGATCTGGTTTCTGAGTACCAGCAGTATCAAGATGCAACAGCCGATGAGGAGGAATACGAGGATGAGCAAGGGGAGTATGAGGAGGAAATGTAATTTCTATCAAGCAGTAGTTTCCTTTGAATATCAACTTTCCAGTTAGCGTTTTATGTAGTATGTGAATGAATTTCTGATTGAGTGTTTGTGGGACAAGTTTCAATATCAACTTCCAGTTGCTGCTTTTGCTGTAACTTTGCTTATTTCACCATTATGGATTTGTGGTAGTGGTATTTGCTTTCTAACAACTTTGGTCTTTACTCATCTCTCTCCTTAGTAGTATTTTTTGGTGTTTTTACAACTTCACTATCGCCTACTCTCTATAGTCGGAAGACCCATCCTTTCTCTTTGTTTGTTAAAGTTTAATGTAGCTTTCATTTCTCTTTATCTTATCAAAGCAACGCCAACATTAAAGCTACAAGATCTTAGTTCTTTTCAGTTTCCAAATACACTTTGGGATTTACATGTGAAATTTTGGTATTGTAGTTTTTAGAATTGGATGCAAGGATACCAAATGGGTCCTAAAGCTTTAAAAATGAGATATTTATTCAAAAATTCATTTTAGTATGACATATTATAATAAAAAACCTCCTTCAAAATTGCATATGCAAGAGAAATTCTTCCAACGGCAATACCCCCACTCAGACGAGAGAAACTTTAGATATTTTTCCCGAATTTTCTTGTAGGAGGAACGACCTCAAACGTGCTTGCAAAGTAACTGACGTGTTATCCTAGTCCAAATAAGAAGAGGAGTCAATTACTTATCCATTTTGGATTTATGTTTTAATTAGGTTTTTTTTTATTTTTGGGCTGCTGTAAAAAGCCAGCTACAGTAGGAATAGAAGTGTCACTACTACAAAAAGTGAAAAAGACAACCAGAAAACGACCACGGTAGATCAAAAAATCATCGTTGTGTTTGAAAAGACGATGGTGATATAAAACCGCCTTGTATGAGTAATATAAACAACTTAAAAATGGAGATTCCAATGGGTGTTTTTAAAAAACGACGCATCAAATTAAAAAAGCATCGTCTTATTGGAAAGGTTTTCTTCAAAGTTAAACTCTGAGCCAAAAACCAACGGCAGAAGCTATGAAACCACCGACGTAGAAAGTAAAGACGACGGTGTCCAATAACAGCCGTCGTTTTTACTCCTTAATAAACACAACCATATTTTCGTAGTGCATTGAACCGTGACGTGGAGTAATTTTTTTTCTTTTTTGGCGAATTAAAAGTTTAGGAGGAGGGGAGGCTATCCCATCCCAAGCCAGGGCATATCAAGGCTTCTTTGAGGACTGTCAGCAATGAGACTTGAACTTAGTCCTTGATAGAAAAGAGAACGATCCTTACCAACTCAACCAAGAGTTATTTTACATTAAATTTCTTATTGTAATAGGAATATCGTATACACTAGTTGCACTGCATGTGCAAATTTCCTTGAATGTAAAGTGAGTGTTCTTTCAAAAAAATAATAATAATAAAGTATCTCCGTGAGAAGCTATTGACAATTTTTATTGAAATCTATATAACTCAGGCTCACCCACACAAGTCATAATCAATGACTAAAATATCGACGAAATATTGAGGATATTATCATTGTTTTAGGTCTATGATATTTTGGAACATATCCATACACATATTGTATAAGTATCGATAATATCGAAAAATATCGATATTGATAATTTCTCTCACACTTCAGCAACATTTGGCCAAAATATCACTATAATATCGATAATATAGAGATGATAAGGACATGATTTTTTTGAAGAGTTATTTACACTAACACCTCCTTAGGTTTCTTGTGTTTTCACAAAACCCCCTCATGTCTCAAAAATTACACAAACACTCCCTGAGGTTTCAGTTTGTTTTCACAAAACATATATTCGTTGATTGTTTGTCCAAAAATTGATGATTTCATTGAAAAAAAAATGATGCAAATGACAAAATTAACATCAATGAAGTATATGCAATATAATCTTAAAGGCTAACTTTGTCATTTGGAGAAATTTTTTTGTGTGTATAAAATCATCAATCTTTGGATGAAAAATCAATGAAAATGAATTTTGTGAAAACAATTTAAAGCCTCAGGGGGTGTTCTTCTAATTTCTAAAACCTCGAGTTTTGCGAAAAAGCCGAAAACATCAGGAGGTGTTAGTGTAAATAACTCAAATTTGAACATTATAGGAACTCTATGTGATACTAAGTCACTCATATATCTTACCATGCAATGTATAAAATGTAAAATACTGTAGTAAATCATTATAAATAAATGATTATAGTGTGTTTAATCTTCTTTCATTAATTACTACATATTTTCTACACTTGCAGTGTTTGTCAACTCATTATATAATCAACTTAAATCAGTTAAACCTATCATGCAATGTATTTTCTTCCAATATTTTGTGATAAAGTAATAGATAATTGACAAAATAAACATCCTCCAAAGTTTCAAGAAAAATTTCCAAGTTTTTCTTACAATTTCCACGGTTTTTATTCAACTTTTATCAATATCGATAATATCCCGATATTTTCATAGAAATTTCCATATTTTAGGAATACCGATGTATCCAAAACCATTGATATTTTAGACCTTGGTCATAATCACCAATGCAATTGTTTATTTATTTTTACATATTTGAGAAAAAGAAGATAGAAAATTGGGGTCATAACCCATTTAAGAAAAGTGACGGGGTCATTCCAGAATATGACAAACCTCTCAATTGATTTTTCGCCTCCTCGCAAAACAAAGAGCAACCCAACTGAAGCCGTAGCATTACAGAGAAAATAAGTGAGAAGCGAACTTGAAAATGGCGAGCAATCTCGCAAACAGAGCAGTAACGGATCGAACCATAAAACTATGGAGGCTCACATCGAGCTTCCTCAGAAACTTCAGCACTGCTTCCGAAAGCCCTTCTGCTGCTGCTGCTTCTCCTTCTTCTTCGGCTTCGAAGAAACCCAAGCGCAAGAAGAAGAAGAACCTGTTTGAGGTGGCTCAGTTTTTGCCCAACTGGGGATTAGGGTACCAAATGGCTAAGACTCACTGGGTCGGCGTCTCTTACCAGATCACCAAAATCAATCTTTACAAGGTCTCGCTTTTAATTATTGCTGGCTTTCAAATTTTTCTTTATTGTTGGTTTTTGCTCGTTTGGTTACTAAGAAAATGTGGGACTAATTGAAAATTTGGGCTTTTGTGCCTCTAAGCTTTCTGCTTTTGCATTTGATTGCTCGTAATTAGATGTGAGAATGTTCATTCAATCAATTCGCCTTATTATTGTTATGGGTTTAATGGTTTAGGGTTTATGCGTTTTTTTTAAAATTTTTTTGGCAGGACGGTAGACATGGCAAAGCATGGGGCATCGTTCATAAGGAAGGTCAGTGATGGATTTTATATTTCATGGAAGTGACTTTTTTTTTTTTTTTTTTTCTCAATTGAAGTTTTTATTTGTATCTCTAGTACTTGCCTTTATGACTATATAAAGGATTATGCCTTTTCTTTCTTTCGTTTGAAAGAAAAATGTTACAAGGGTTTTATCACTTACTTTTTAGCTGTGTCTGGCTAAAGAAGTGACTCAAGTATATCATAGTTTACCAGTTGAACATTTGTGCTTGCGAAGTATTGAGGTTTACTGAATTGGGCATACTAATCTGATCAATATTTGTGTTCTGTTTGTGGTTGATATCATCGATTCAATGCTATGTATCATGTTTGCTCAATCTGTATACCTGGTTTTGGCTGCATTCTGTTGTTCAATATCTGATAACTCTTGTCTTTTTAACTTCAATTGAAAATAAAGTGTCCTGACTCCTAAATGGTTGGGAAATAATGCATCATTTAGTTCAAAGAACTACCAAAGGAACTAGTTGGCATTGTTACATAGGAGATTGAACATGCACTTCCCTGGCCACAGCATTTGTATTTGTGACTGAACGTGCATCCTGATTTCAATTATAAATGAGAAATATGTGCTTCGTTAGTGGCATTGGCCCCCTCCACATATGCGATTGCATAATCAAATGTAATGCATGAGCACCTACATGCATAAATAAGAGGTTCCTTTTTGTTATAGAGACTTGATTCAGTATTTGTCTGTCATTTATGCTTAGGAATGGCTAATTCATTAGAGTTCTGTTTTGACTTGTAGTTGTGATAGTAAGAATTGCTAAAATAATATGTGGTCATTTTTTCGGATTAGGTTTATCTATTTTTAAGTTATTCTCTTTTATATGGAAGTTGATATAGTAGAATTTGTTGCAGGCTTGCCAGCTGCAGATGCTCCCAAGAAAATAAGTGGAGTCCACAAGCGTGGTTGGAGGTACATTCCAAACTCAAAGTCGCCTGAAAGTGTTCCAAGTGTGACTAAACCTACAGAAAGTGCTCCAGCAGCTGAAGTTCAAGCAGCTTGATGCGTTTCCTCCATTTTTTGGGAAGATGTAGTCTGATCTGTCATACTAGGATGTTCTTTTTGAGTTAATTGGTTGTGTCCTCCATCGTTATAACTTTTGGTTAGATATGGTAAATTTTTTTTTCTTTCTTCAGTTTAGTATATTTGACGCTCCACTGTAACATCCTTCCTTGTGCATTGAAGCTAGAATAAGCTTACGGCAATGCGAATTGGAAATGTTTTTTCAGAAAGAAGGATTGAGCACATTCGTGTCTGTTTTTTATTTATCAATATTTTTAACGTCGGCTCTGGTGCCTGGTTCTGTTTCTTCCTATGACATGAATGCTATCGGGATGGTGTCTGATTATCTTTTAGAACTTAATTTTTTTTTTTTTCCAAGTTGCCATATTGATCTTGAATGATGGATGTAAGAGGAGGGGAATGATATTTGCATCTTTGCTACTATGGCACTATAATTTGTTATCAATCGCAATTGATGAGAAATTCTTACACGCAGGGTGTTGTTATTAACCTTTTCTTTTACTTTGAAAATGCTATCATTTCATGCTCTCCGGAAATCTTCTTTCTCAGGCCTGAAGCAGTGGTAAGGTGTTTGATTCTACCTACTCTTTGCTAGTGCCTATCTGCAAAGCATGTAACAAGATTTTGCTTGTGCGTCCCAAGCAATGGCCAGTATAAAATTGGATAATCAAAGTACTGATCATGTCATGCTATCTTAGAATGCTGGAAATGTTAGCATTCACGGGCTTGGATCAATGGACATGATCAGTGTGGTCTGAGGACGTTGCTGATATGGGTTTTATAGGCTTTGCTTGTTTTGACTGGAAACTATAAGCATATTTGAATGGAATATACCCTAAAGATACTTTTTTTTAAAGGTACAAGCGATAGTCTAATCTAGATAGGGAGGTGGGGTTTCTCATACAAACTACTAAGGTGCCATGAGGGTTCGAACTTAAAATCTCTAATATGCAAATAAATGCCCTTTTTCCACTGAACTACCGTGTCGGCATACCCTAAAAGATACATAACCTTGCAACATAACCTCTTCTGACAAAACAAAAAAGAAAAAAAGAAGAAAGAAAAAGGTATCCTTTGGTTAGGGATAATGCTTCTGCTGTGTGTATGGAAAGAAAAAGAAACTAGAAGATGATATGTTGTGATCGCAGTGCATTTTAGCTAGTTCCAACCAAATCTGTATATATATAGCTTGTGCCCACTTTTAACATGGGTAGTGATTTTTATTCTTTTATCAAGGGACAAAAACAAGGGGAGAAGTGTAGAAGGAGAAAATGGAAGTGTGCCATGTTAAATTGGGCACATCAATAAGCTCTCTTTGGGATATAAACAGATTTGGTTGGAATCTGTAAAAGCTTAAACAGTGACCACCCTATGGCTATGAATCTATGATGCAAATTTCCATGCCAAGCTATCTAAAGCAAATTTGTAAATTTGGTAAGTGAAAAGTATAGTCAGTATAGAATTACTTATAAGCAAACAATTCATTTGACATAACAAAATATCAGAAAGTTTTCTATTATAAAGTAAAATACAAATAACACTGCCTTATTTTCATAAACAATGAAACCCAATTAAAATCAAATTAATATAGAAAAAAAAAAAAAAAAAAAAAAGAAACAAAGGGGAAGAAAACCCCTACACCCTTGATCTTTACTTGTGTCGCTTTCTCAATCACTGTGTCTGTGATGTGTGTCCCACAACTGGTAGGCATAAAATATATCTGTGTTGAGTGCAGTCTGCCCCACCAGCCTCCTCATAATTCGCCTTGGCTTGGCCCCGGGGCTCTCTCTAGTCTTCTCTTTCGTTTTCTTTTTCTTTCATTTCAACAACATTGCTCGAAACTGACACACAAACAAAGACAGTGATCGAGGGAGACACAGAGAGAGGAGAGAGAAGAGAGAGAGAGAGAGACATTGATATTTGATAAAGAGAGAAAACAAACGCCACCTACTCCACAACCCCACCATGTTTGCTGTTCCTAAACACACCCTTCAACCCCAAAGACCGCAACTTTAATACTTTCCTCCACCATTTCATGACATTTCTGTTTCTGGGTTTCTCAAATGTCAGCTGCTGCTGAGGCTACCCATTACCGCCATTCAGTCAGCGGAGGCAGTGACGTGTCAGCCTCCGATGACTCGGACGACCAGTCTTGGCACTCCATGCTTGAGTCCACCGCAGGAGGAGGAGGAGGGCCTAAGTCTCAGCTTTCTGGGGTGTCTGTTTCAGGCAATGTTCAGAGGGGCTCTTGTGACTCAAATTGCTCTCTGGAGTTGGATTTGGAGAGTGGGGTTTTGGAGTTGAAGGTGGTGCATTTGAGTAAAGTTGAAAGAAATTGCAGAATTTGCCACCTGGGTTTGGAGGGTGGTGGCCCAGATGGGATCCCAATTGACTTGGGTTGCTCTTGCAAGGGTGATTTGGGTGCTGCTCATAAGCAATGTGCTGAGACTTGGTTCAAGATCAAGGGCGATACGTGAGTACAAACTTTTTCTCATGTTAAATTAGTAAGCTTGTGAGGAATTCTGAATTCAGTTCCTTATTTTCTTTGGTTTTTGGTGTTTTTTTAGAAATTTTAAACACCCGTTTGCTGGATTCTGGATGTTTCTCTTTTTTGGTTTGAGTGTTTAATGTTCCTCCCAAATGCACCTTATGGAATAAATCGGCTTCTTTGTGTTGAAATTTTACTTTTTAAGACCAAAAACAACGAAGTTGTCCTATCCCCATCCCCCCTCTGTTTTCACCGGTCTCTGCATTGAAGTGCAAGCACATGGATGCAAATAGTTTCTCTAGAGTCAATCTCTCACTTTTAATGTGGTTTTACTTCAAACTATGATCATCCTGTAAGCATCCTTAGTCTTGTTGAATAATACAACAGATTAGCATCTTGGCAGCACATAGCTTCCTGCTTCTCTGAGGTCAGCTTTTTGAAATGCATACTAGCCAAGTAGCTTCTTTTATTTCATCTAATAGTCACCTTTGTTTTTATTGTTTTGCTTCTTATTGGCAAGCTGAATGAGACGGATCACATGTAGAATAGAAGGCATATATTAAATATATAGAAGAAGAACAAATCTTGTAGTCGCCACTTGAACAATCCATTGAATCCTAAGTACATGTATCATTATTGGTTTAGAGTTTTTATATCACGTTTTCTGTAGCATTAATAGTAGTGGAGAGTGTGGGTCCAATACAAGCTAAAGGAGTTGTCTATATGTGCAAGAATTGAGTTCCAGTGGTCAAGCATTCTTAGCAAAGATGCGCTTGTAAATTACTGCAGCACACAGAATTTCTATTCCTATGTTTAGAAGTGGATATCTTGCCCCATGCGTTTGGTTATGTATGCTGCTAATTAAGATCTAAATGTTTAAAAAAATCATGCCTATGGTTCAGTAAAAGATTTAGCGTTTGTGTAAACAAATTGGGAACTTTTTCCATTACAAGTTGAGTTTCTTTATGACATATAAGAGATAAATATATGTGGGTTTTCCTGTTTTCCTTTTTATTTTATAACTCCGAAGTTGATAGTTCGGGGAAACAAAACTGAACAGACTGACATAATGTACTGTTGACAAACAAGATGCAATTTTTCTCTAGCGTGTGGAGTTAATGGATGCAAATGAAACATCCAAGTTTTATGAGGAAACATAATTTACATAAGCTGCATCACATGATTTCACAAGAAAGTACTATAGGTGGGTTGGTAAGGCATGCTAATTCTATTCTGATTTTAGTCATCCTGGTAAACAAATGGAACGGCATATTGATGACGGGACGTTTTCCATGGACAGAAATAAAAGATTCCTAGCCAGATATATTTCAATTACTTAAGCATTCTCTTCTATATTCTTGATATATGTGTTCTGTTGGTTATAAAATTGACTGTGGCCTGTGTTTGTGCACAAGCCCCATAATACATTTTTCCTTATCTTTGTTTGTCTGGGTGACATGTTCTTTGCTGTCTGTGTATTTTTCTTCTTCTTAAGATTTGATATTTATTGAACTGAAAAATGGATAAGAAGAAAGTAATTGAAGCGGCCTTCTATCCAATAATACTTGCTTTCCTACATCTGGTCTTGTGTTCCCTCAAAGTTTCATATTTAAGATGATTGGATAAATTGCCAATTCAATCCCTGTACTAGGTAGCTTTTGGTCTGTGGTTAACAAACATAGTTTTATTTATTTATTTTGCAGAACCTGCGAGATCTGTGGCTCCACTGCATTCAACATTGCCACTGAGCAGACAAATGAGGCAAATGGCACTACTACCACACTCCCATCAGTACCAGCAGCACCCATGATCCTGGTGGAAACCAGAACCATGTGGCATGGCCGCCGCATTATGAATTTCCTGCTTGCCTGCATGATCTTTGCCTTTGTAATCTCATGGCTTTTTCACTTCAAAGTGCTTTAATGAACACAAGCAGGGAAAAGAAAAGGTCTTTTCTATAAATGTGTGGCGGCGGTAAGTTGCAGTTCCAAATCTTATCGTGCTTGTACTGCTACTTGTCTGTGCCCGGTCCTACTTGGCTCTACATTCTTGTTTGAGGCTTAGTTCCAAACTTGTACGCTCTCGGTCATCTGTAATATAAAAGGTGCAACCTGGCTATCTATAAAAAGTTATATTATTTTTGGATAGTAAGATCCTGTTTTCCATCTGTAATCTCCATTGTGAGCTCAGGGAATATTGTCTGGCAAATATTTTGTGAATGTAAGTCATATCTGTTTAGGTACGGACTCATCTGTACGGAAAAATTCCACGGAGATGCTCATAATGCCCTAGTACCATTAAGTCATGACGCCTGCGAATGAAAGGCTTTTATCTCAGATGGCTTCTTCATTCATTGAAAAGGTTAATTACAGTGTCTAGTTTCTTAATGATCCTTGTAATACGCGCGTTACCAGCATGAATGCATCGATTCAAAATTTTCGGTTCATTCAAATGCTATGGCTACCTTCAACTGTTTGAGATTGATTATTTCATGTTTGGAGCATTATATGTTTCACCTTGTGTTTATCATTTCTGCACAAGTCCTTGTTCATGCATTTTTGAATTCATCTTTTGTTGGATTATATATAAATTTTCATTAAAAGACGAGGTTAGAGAAGATCAAAATATCACTTTAGTTAGATGGATTAATCTTCAAGGCTGTTCCACAAACTGTTATTCCTAACAAAATGACAAGGAACACTAGAAAGTCTTTCTCTGGAGTGCAATTGAAGCAGACTTTTTGGGTAGGTAACTACTTGACCTTAGACTTTTGGTGTAGGCATCCCAATTTTTGTTTTTCTAACTTTTGATATTTCTTTCACAGCAAACTTTCATGCTCTCCACTCTCTGCATCATCCCCCTCTCTTTTTTGTTACACGGAGGGCCGAAAGAAATTCATAGAAAATTCCAATGCTGGAACCAATTGAAGGAATTAAAAGCAAAATTTGTTTATACTCTAAACTAGAAATATGCAAAACATAACTAATACTTGACTTTACAAGTAATTATATCCCTAAATTAGACATATGCAAAATTTAATTTCTTTTTTCATACAAGTGACATTGAAGAATGTGAGAAGCAAACATGGAATATGAAAGTAAAAATCAAGCATTCAAGTATGATTAGGAAAATTAATCTCTCTCCATAGCAACGTGACATTTGATAATTATCTTGACGTTTGTGAAAAGGTAATCTTACTTTAACAAAAAATTAAAAAAGGCTGCTTTTCTTTTTGTAAAGTTATAAAAAATTTATCCGGTCCTGCCCATCTTAGGGCCTTTGTGAAATTATCCACTACTTCAGTACCAAAGATAAAAAGAGTGGGGCAGTAATCCACTGCTTTTCGGGCTTACACAACATAACTGGTTTGCGCTCCCGTCCATCTCATATACACCCCAGATTCGCTCCTAAAACCCTAAATCGTGCATATACCTCGGTAAGATTTTCATTTTTCCTGCTTCGCCTACAAATCGGATTCTTCAAAATCCTCCACTTCTAGAGCTACCAATCAACCAACTTTGAATTCCATCTCACTGAGTAAGACTGCTGAAATCCTCTCCGCTAAATTTTTCCATTTTGGTTTTGGTTTTGAAGGAATCTGTGTTAAGTTATTTGGGGTTTTTAGGGTCCAATGGCTGCTGCTCCTAACAATGCGCCGACGGCTGTGGACAAGGAACAGGTAGGCACCCTTTGCTTCGTTGCCTTTTAGTTTCTACCTATTGGACAGTGTCAAGCAATTGAATTATTTATTGAAATTTTATGTGTGCCAAAGATCGGATTTTGGGGCAAGTTTTGGGATTTCATGGATCAGATGCTAAATGGGTATTTAGAACTTGCGTCTTCTGTAAACTTGGGTGTAACCAAATTTGGTCATGTTCTGTAAATGGTCAATGATGGCGGGTTTAGCCTTAGTGAAACCAAGGCATTTCCTGGGAGTTAGGAAGCAACGATGTTGTTCATTTTTATGGATTAACAATCTTTTTCTTATGAACTATTGTCCTAAAAGTGGTAAGAGTGGTCCTTTTGAAATAATCTTGACGTTTTGGAATGACTTGAAGTTTGTTTTTCACAAATTTTGCAGATTTTTGGTATGGCAGAGAAGGAGATGGAGTACAGGGTTGAGTTGTTTAACAAGTAAGTTCTCTGCGTGGTGTTGTTAGATGTCACGGTATACCAATGTGGTTTTTTAAGGAATGTGGGGTTTGTGCAAGGCTTATTATCTGAATTCTTCAAACTCAGCTTCTGTAGTTAGAGCAATTCTTTGCGCTTGCCTGCTTCAATTCTATTCTCGTACTTCGTGAGCATATACGGTGGTGCACAAAAGAAAAAAAAGAGCTTATGATTGATACTTCCAAAGCTGCCTGACTTGTTAGTGTTGTTGTGTAATTCTGTGAGCATTATAGTACCCTTGTGTTATACACTTAGCTAAGCACATCTATTTAGGTTGTGAATGTAAATTTGGTATATGCAATTTTCCATCTCTAATACTTCAGCTGTTGTGGTTATCCAGTTTTCATTAATGATTTTGATTTTTTTTTCATATTCAGGCTTACCCACACGTGTTTCAACAAGTGCGTTGAGAAGAAGTATGAGAACTCTTTTCTTTTCTCTTTTTATATTTTATGCACCTGTATCAAAGATGTGTGGCATTTTACTTTTAGGTCATTTCATTGTTAATACTGAAGTTAGTGAATGTGAATTTGTCAAATCATCCAGGTACAAGGAGGCTGAGTTAAATATGGGTGAAAACAGTTGCATTGATCGCTGTGTCTCAAAATACTGGCATGTAAGTTATCAATCTGTTTTCTTATGAATTTGGTGCTGTGGTTTCCTTGTTCTTTCAGTCATTTAATTTCTTACGTCTATTTTAATGTCTTATCTATTGTCAGTGAAGTTCTCTAAATAATTTCTTTGGTCAAATTTTAAAACTACTGGGATAGCAGTTTTCTTTTACAGTAATTTATTGTGTAAATTAAGTAGTGCCCTTTATCAAGTGTTGCTTTTGATTGAATAAAAAGTAATAAATCTTGCATATATTACTTCATAAACAATTTTGCTACTGCTCTGAAACTATAATTGTGCAAATGGTGTTTTTTTATATATATTTTAGAAATGGTGGTTTTATTATATAAATATTTTAATGTGCATATATTTGAATTTTTTGTTGTTTGCAGGTAACTAATCTAGTTGGACAGCTGCTTGGTGCCGGTCGGCCTCCAATGTAAAACTTATGCCTCGTCTGATTTGGGACTTTCAGTGCTTGACTGGGTGGGGTGATGTGGAGATTGTAATTGTTCACATTGTTATGCCTTTTTGTTTTTGACAAATTGTCATAAGCTGGTTCCATTTTGTAGTCTAAGATATAAATAGGGACAGTTTTTAACATATGCCGCACTAGGTTCAAGTCCATAATAGGATTGGGCATCCATAATGAGGATTTTTTTTAAAATTTTCTGTTGAATAACTGCCATTGGTTTTAATGGTTCGGTTACACCATAAAATGTTAGGGTACTTCTACCTTTTCAGCGGCATTGTGAACCGAAAGGAGTGATAAGGGTTTTTCTGGTTTATTAATATACATGCAGCATTGCTTGAGTTCACTTCCTCCCTTCTCTTAATGAATGATGTACTGGTGCCAAGTTATGTTTGTCCCTGCTATTCGTTCCGACGATTTCATATGCACGATAGAGTCAATCAAATTATACTTGGTATAGCCGTTCCTAAGTGCGTTTTACATTAAGACGGACGAAAGAAAATCTAATCATGGCAGCCTGAACATAGCCCAGGACACAAACAAGTAATTTGACTTCTATCGAACATAAGAAAATCTAACAAAAACGCGCGTTAGATATGTTTCAAACTATTATGCATTCATGTTTGTAATGGTTACAGTCGCTGTCATTGGCATTGATCTATGGGTCAAATCTCCTAACTTGGGCCAACATGGTAACAATTGCTATCAAATATACCTGTTAACGCCTTGAGGAAGCTCAGTGGGGTGATGACACTGATGAGCAGAGGAGAGAATTTTAGGAAGAGGATGAGAAGAAAACGATTTGGGGGTGATGTTAATCCTGTGCTTCCTATTTTGGTTCCCAATCTCTTGTTGCTTTCTCATCTGTTTTGGAACCCATTTCCTTAAATTAAAAGTGGTTCCTGTTCTTATCCTACTGTTCTTGTATCTGGGTCTTTGAGAAATCTATGTTTTTAAAAAAATATATAGCTATTTAAATATTCGAATACATTTAAAAGGCACAACTGGCTATACTTTTTTTTTTTTTTTTGGGGTCAAGTACTGGCTATACTTTTTAAACAGTATAGCCCTAAATCTCTTTTCCTCTCACGCCTTATTCTCTTCTTCCTTTGAAAAAATAAGAAATTGAAAAAAAATTGCATCCTTTGCCCATTCCTGGTTTGGAGTGGTCTTATAGCATAGAAGTCCTAAGTACCCTATTCCTGGCAATTTAAGCACCCTTTTTTTATATTCATTTTTCTTTATCATGCTTTCCCAATGCATTAATTCTCTGTATCTTCATATGAGGTTGTAGTTTGAAGGATATCTGATGCACGTTTTTGTTAGATTTTCTTATGTTCCTAATGGCCCTAAATCTGTCGCTGTGTTTCCTTCAATCGAAGACTAGTTACGAAATGAACTATCCCATCGAACCACTCATCTACTACATTTTCAATATGTTTGTTGATGTTGATGTCAAGCAGCAGCAGTGGTTTATTAGTTGAGCTGAAACTCAAACCTAAAGGTGTTTATTTTGTTACAACATTCTTAAGATTTTATTACACTTTCATATTTTATGTTTTCTTGACTTCCAAGGATGAGCCATCTTTTAGGGTTTGCTCAGCTTCATTGGTCAATCCTAGGCTCTTCAGGGCAGCTGCTTGGAGATATAAGGCAGTTGGCCATTCAGGGTGTTGTACAAGAGCCTGCATAGCATCTCCAAGAGCTTCTCGTGCCATATCACTCATCAAGTAACACAAGCACCGTCTAGCAAACAACGTTACTGATTCAATGCTCCCATGATCAATGAACTGCAACGAGAAGGAAGAAAGGAAATCCGGCTTGGAGTAAGATGATAAGCATATGAAATCACGTAAAGGTTATGGAAACTCGTAACAGAATACTTCAATTCTTGTAACCCTGACACTAATCATATAGTCTAATATGATTCTATAACTAGATGAGGGAGCAAATTACATCGTGTAAGTGGCGATTTTGATGACACAACGATGACGAACAAATTTCGTAGTTCTAAATTAGTGAGTTCTTTTGACCCAAAAAAAATAGTGAGTACTGACTTACTTCTGTGTAAAATTCTATGGCACTAGCAAATTCTTTTGCTCGAAATGCAGCATCCCCCTGTTTCTTAAAGTTCAATCTTTCGTTCATTTGGTCTGTCCACATTTGGAAAGAAAGCTGCAAGGTAACTCCAAAGTAAGGGCAGTGCATTAAACAAATTCAACACAAAAAGTTCTCATAAACTTAAAAGAATAAAATTTGCTAGGAAACAGAGAAAACAAGTTTGTTTTTTTTCTCCCTTGGTAGATGTCACAAAATATACAACACGGAAAAATCAGAAATGAGGATCACTAACTTCAGTTTGAGCCTCCTCATCCTCCTTGTATCCAATCATCAGCAATATTTCATGTATTCTAGCAAGATCTAATTTCGAGCAAGCTTCACGTAGAGGTGACAACACTGTCTTCTTTGAAGGAATATTTCCATGTGGAAAACCCATCAAAACGTATGATGGAACCTGCTACGAACCACTAGGTGAGATGAATAATACCTTCATGGCTTTCTATTGCAGAAGTAATGCAAATCAAATTTCGAAACCATAAATCAATTTTTGGTTACGATGGAAGAGAATTGAACCATTGACGTAGCTTAATTGTAACCAATTTCCAGCTTAGCCTAAAACAAATCAAATTTCAAAGCATATAACAAATAAAGTTGGGCATACCTCAGTTTGTTCTTGAAGAGGAAAAAGTGCAGAAACAATGTACTTGAAATCTGGCCAGTTATGAGGTTCATACTGCAAACATTGTGAAGCTAACCGCACCATCTCATTACCGTCATCATTTCAGAAATGACCTTCCAAGCATGAGTCCATAGCATCAAAAAATTCTTGTCGCTTATGAGGTCAAGCGCCTTGTAGAAAGAAAATTAAACCTTACTTAGCTAGAAGCTTAACCAGAAGCCATAATTGGCAACCAATTACTTAATCAGGAAATGATGAGAATGAGACACAATCAGATAGCCTTAACTTAGAGCACATTTATAAACACAAGTTACATAAGATGTCAAGCAAAATATCAGGGCAACAATGCATTTCAATTGAACATGCAAAGGGAAAGTTACATGGCTTGGAGGGATATGTCTGTCACTGAGCAGATTGAGCAACAGGGTCCCAAAGCTGTAAACCAAACTTTCTGGTATCACTCTTCCTGCACGCCAAACAGAAATATGTACAATTAGCTCAACTATATACTATCGATCGTGTAGATCAACATGTCGAAAGCTCATGCATGACAAGTATAAGATTGAATTAGAAAACTGTTTTTCCATTTGCTGAAGCAGTGATGATATGAGTTACCTGTCCTCAAGAACTCTGCAGGGGTGAAAGCCAAGTTGGTAAACCTCTTGCCATCTTTACTATTCTTCATAAGGCCAAAGCAAGAGAGTCTGGGATTTCCATCCTGTCAATCAAGTGCTGGCTCAATGTAAGGTCCAAGAAAAGATTAACAAATTTTGTTGAAATGGAAAGGGTATAAAGAGTCCAATTAATTACCTGATCAAACAGGACCCTATGAGCATTGAGATCATGGTACAATGCCTGCCCTTTGCTGCTGCAATACTCTAAAGCGTGTGCCACATACAAAGCCACTCTCAATCTCATTGCCCATTTCATCGGTTGAGTCTCCCCTACACCAATTTGTACCAATTTCAACCTATAATTACTTCAATATCAATACCAACAGAAAAACAAAATAATATAATCTTCTGTTGATCTTTTCCTCAAACTTAACAAACCAGAGGGTTGTCAAATCCCATTTTCATCAAACACATACCATCACACCACTCACACAGAAATAAGACAAAGCAAAATAAGTTTAGTTGAAGATTTGGGGGGAACTTACACTGGAAAAGGTGCTTGGAGAGAGTTTCATTTGGCATGAACTCAGCCACAAGCAATCTCTCATCATCCTCAATGCAACACCCAATCAAATTCGCCAAACGCTCGTTGCTTAGCCTCCCCACAGCTCTAGCTTCCTCCTATAAGAGAGATAACCAAACCCACCACATATAGATTTGTTTATTAAAAAGAAAATGAAGAAGTAAATTTAGCCAACTGTCAATCCACGCACAAGAAATGGGCGGGAATCCGGCCAAGCGGAGAGGGTGAAGCGCTTAACGGCGATCAAACTGCCGTCTTCCAGCTTCCTTCTGTAGACCACATTGGGAGCTTTCTCTACATGCTCAGAGACAACATTATGGGACGAGAATCCTGATGTGGCAGCTCCTAGTTGGTCCAAGCTGAACACAGACAGCGAGTTCTTTTCGTTTTTGTTCCCGGCCTCTGCATTTCTGAAAAGAAAAAAGTACGCAAAACTTTCTCAGGAAAGTAAGGGAAAACAACATTCAAACGAACAAAAACAACAATACAAAAAAATGGAAAATCTCACCTATGTCCGAGAATTCATTGATATTATTGGACGGGCGGAAGCAAAGACAGAATCTGTTTCCCATTAATAGTATCTGATAAACCAAGTCAGAGAGAAAGTCAGAGAGAGAGAGAGAGAGAGCTTGAAACCTAGCTAAATTGCGTGCATGAATGTTTGTGTCTAAAAAGTTGAGTTGTGCTTCTAGAGTTTAGTTTTGTACCACTTTCCTGGGTAGTTCTAGGAGACTTCAGGAGGGGAAATTCATGGTCACCATTACTTTAAAAAGATATGAGAAGTCATACATCAAATTATATGCATGAAATAATGAAATTGGAGCGGGGACAATTAGACACGGAAGGATCATATATATGGCCTTCTTCACCATCCAGCGGGGTCAAGACTCTCAAAGTCAACCAGGGAAGTTTCCATTGTATTACCATCAAATTTTCAGTTTTTTATTTCCTTCTTATTCCCCATGAGCCATCTTCTTCCAAGGGAATGTCAAATGATAAAGAAAGCATGTTGATGCACCATAATCCAATAAATTGATGATCCGAAGGACATTTTACATGATACAAACTCAAAAATCTAAATCAAATAAAACACAGCAGAGCAAACAAACAATAATTTTTTACTTGTATAGATCAAAATAATTAAAAAGATACACCAAGACCAACATAAAGATTGTTACAATTAATCCTGCTGTTGCCGCAGAGCAGAACTAAAATGTCAAAGTGGGAAGATGGAAAAAGCTAGATACAATTGTAAATGAAAGGAGGGAAAAACACCTATACAGTTTCAGCTTTTTTTTTTTTTGACTTCCAACGACGCTCCATCATTTAGAGTTTCCTGCGCATCATTGTCCATCCCTAGGCTCTTTAGGGCAGCTGCTTGAAGATAGAAGGCAGTTGGCCATTCAGGGTTTATTACTAGGGCTTGCATAGCATCTCCAAGAGCTTCTTGTGCCATCATCAAGTAACATAAGCATAGCAAACACAGTTGGCGATATCATCGTCCCGCCAGCAATGAACTGCAATGAAGAGCAACAAGATACACCGAGGAGTAAGATGAAAAGTGTATGCAATTCTACTCTCTATCTGTCATATGCATAGTAGTAGGCTTTGTAAAGCTAATATTTCCTAAGGAATTATAATTTCTATTCATGCGAGGTTATCTGATTATACAAAGTCATAGATTTCTATGTTCAAGAAGACAGAAAGTTCAAATTCTTGTAACCCCGCTACTAATAACTTTGTCTAACTTAAGTCCAGATGAATATGTATCTGGATTTTGATGAAAGAACTTGTGACATGCAAACTTTGTATTTCTAAATTTGTGACTTACTCTGTGTAAGAATCTATCGCGGTAGCAAAATCCTTAGCTTGAAATGCAGCATCCCCATGCTTCTTAGAATTCAATGTCTCTTGTATTAGAAAATTCCAACATATAAACTTCGTTTGGCATCAATCCATATAAGGCCTGTTTTAACTTGCCCAACGTCTGTTTGTCCAGCAATAATGTAACCATGAGGCATACTCATATACATTTCTTCACATAAATCACCATTAAAAAAACATTCTTCACATCATACTACTACAGGGGCCAATCTAAATTTGCAGCCAAAGACACTAGACGCGTATATTATTGATTTTTGTGACAGGTGCAATAGTCTCCTCATAATAAATACCATACTTCAGAGTATATCCCTTTTTTTTACCTGTCAATTGTACCATTTGGCTTGTGTTTCACAGTGTGTACCTATCGGCACCCTACTGGTTTTTTTCCTTCTGGCAACGACACTAAATCCCATGTCTAATTTTTTTTTCAAGCGTTTTCATTTCTTCAGTCATTGCATCAGCGCACTTAGAATCTAACAAAGCCTCCTGCACCTTTGTGGGAATATATATTGCTGACATCTGACTCACAAAGGCTTGACTAGCAGGTGATAACCTGTGAGCTGATATATAGTTCACAATAGGGTATGTCACCATCTTAAACGTATCAGGTGAATATCTGTCTAGAGGCTTCCCACGGGTACTCCTTGGTGGTAGCTGGAACTTGTCACTGTCACTTGGCACAATAGGCATATCAACATGAGTATTAATAATCTGTTTTTCTATTCTTACCTTAGACGTGTCAGCAGAAGAGATTTCTTGGTCATGTATAGTAGGAGTAGAAGGGGGGAAGAATAGACTACATCACCACTTGCTGGCTCAGGGTGCAGCATCTCAGACAGTGTCACAGGCGCAGGATCTTCCAGTGCTGGATGATTCGATTCAGTCGGAGTACTGCTTGTAGAGACTCTCCCTGTGTGTGATTCTAGGTCTACTGAATCAGGGAATAAAACCATCCAATTCAACTCTTCGACACCGAGAATCTCCCAATGAAGAGAGGAGTTAGAGATAAGAGTAGCAAAGTACATCTCTTGTTCAGAGAAAGAAACATTCATGAGACATAAGACTGGTGGGAAGGTGGATGATAGCACCGATAGCCTTTCTGGTGAGGAGAATAGCCAAGAAATACACTTCAAAACATAAGGATCCAACTTAGTACAATGGGGCTTAGGAAGATGAACAAACACAGTGCAGCCAAACACGCGTGGTGCTAGAGTCAAAGTAGAAGGAAGGGTAACATAGCCAGAAAGCTTCTCCTAATGTGTTTTAAACTACAACACACTAGTAGGAACCCGATTAAGGAGATAAATGCTAGATGTGATAACATTTTCCCAATAGAGGGGCCTCATATGAGTACCAATGAGGCTAGCACATGTGATTCACAGAATCTGTCGATTCTTCCATTTTGCAACACCATTTTGATGTGGGATGTGCGGACACGTTGTCTCATGCACAATACCATGATCCTGAAAATAAGCCTATAACAACTGATTGACATATTCCCCTTCATTATCAAAACGTACAACTTTCAAAGTAGCAGAAAATTGAGTCTGAATCATTTTATGAAACACACGGAAACTATCATAAACATCACTTTTGTGTTTCATTAAATACAACCAAGTCATCGGAATGCAATCATCCACAAAAATGACAGACCATCAATAGCTCGAATGAGTAGATACAGGCGCAGGGCCCCAAACATCAATATGCACCAACATAAATGGAACATAAGTGTTATTGGCACTCAAAGGATAAGCAACACGATGAGTTTTAGCTAAAATACAAGTATCACACTTTAAATCAGAAGTCTGATAACCAGAAAATAGCTATAGAAATAAATGTTTCAAATATCTGAAAAAAGAATGCCCTAGGCGGTGATGCCATAACCAAATCTAATTCTCCTTTATTGCGAGCAGAACCCTTGACAGATAAAACCTTCCAGGTGCAAACATCATCCACATAGTAGAGTCCCCATTCTTAGTACTACGACCAATAATCTCTCAGCTGCCGATATCCTGAACAAGACAAAAAAAGGGATATATTAATACAAGACAATTTAACTGCTCAGTCATTTGAGGGACATAAAGTAGATGATTGGACAGTGTAAGAACTAATAAAGTATGCTCCAAAGATAAAGGAGTCAACTCAACAGTGCCAGAGCTAGTAACAGGGTAGGCAACACCATTGGCATTAGTCACACTCGAATAGTGGGGAGTAGTATGACTCCGTAAAAGAGAAGGATCATATGTCATGTGATCTGTGGCACCCGAATCAATAATCCATCCGGGGTCAGGCTGAGAATCAATAGCAAGTAAGGTTTATTACTTGGGTTCTGGATAAGAGCAGGATCAACCACTGACGTAATACAAGGAGAATAAGAAGTAGCAGACTGAGGAGAGATGAGAGTTAAGGACGGCATGGGTAGCATGTAAGATCCCACATCAACCAACGGAGAGGGGGTGATGTGCTTTATATGTGCACACCCGCATCCATCTAGCACGAGGCCTTTTGGGAGCTCACTGGCTTCGGAGTCTTAAAAACTCCGAAGTTAAGCGAGTTGGGGGCCAGAGCAATCCCAGGATGGGTGACCCACTGGGAAGTTGGTCGTGAGCTCCCAGAAACAAAACCGTGAGGGCCAGAGAGAGGGGGCCCAAAGCGGACAATATCGTGCTACGGCGGAGTTGATCCTGGGATGTGACAATTTGGTATCAGAGCCACTCTGCCGTGTGGTGCGAGTGTGCCGACGTGGACGTCGGGCCCTTAAGGGGGGTGGATTGTAAGATCCCACATCAACCAACGGAGAGAGGGTGATGTGCCTTATATGTGCACACCCGCATCCATCTAGCACAAGGCATTTTAGGAGCTCACTTGCTTTGGAGTCGTAGGAACTCCGAAATTAAGCGAGTTGGGGGCCAGAGCAATCCCAGGATGGGTGACCCACTGGGAAGTTGGTCGTGAGCTCCCAGAAACAAAACCGTGAGGGCCAGAGAGGGGGGGCCCAAAGCGGATAATATCGTGCTACGGCGGAGTTGATCCCGGGATGTGACAATAGCACCACTCATATCAGCCGCCGGCGGTGGTGGGGCGACATACCCAGTCACCATGGTGGCCTTGTTATCCCTCCTTGAGGGGCGCTCTTGAGCTGGGGCGACATACCCAGTCACCATGGTGGCCTTGTTATCCCTCCTTGAGGGGCGCTCTTGAGCATCACGTGTTTTCTTCTCTTGAAAAGCTTATGTTAGTTTTAAGATTGTTAGAATTGGCTTTCCTTGCCAAATGTACACTTTCATGTAATTCCTCTTAGCTCATCTTTAGAATTTGCATCAATAGGAAAATCAGCAGTTGCATCCATATACTTTGTCGAGATGAGTAGTCATATAGGCCAAATCAGCATTTGCTACCTTGTCGAGATGACTAGTCACATAAGTTTGTCGAGATGACTAGTCATATGGGCCAATATTTCCAGCACGGGATTTTTAACCAAGGCACATGATTTTGCTTATTGTAAGTCCAATCATTGGCTACCAAGTGTACTTCTGACCTACCAAAAAGGTTGGGGTTGGTCTCGACTCACCATCTCTCTGATTTACAATTTTTGATATAATTTTTATAGAGAGAGAGAGAGAGAGAAAGAGAGAGAGAGAGAGAGAGAGAGAGAGAGAGAGAGAGAGAGAGAGAGAGAGAGAGGGAGCTCTAGTGAGAGACTAGGTATGGGTTTTAATTTTTAAGAGGCATTTTTTTGTCTCTGTCATTTTCAGAGAGAAAGGTTTTGAGAGTTTTGATTTTGCTCTGCATCTTCTCTCTGAGAATGAGGTCTGCATCTTTGAGAGAGAGAGAGAGAGAGAGTGGTCTTCTTCTTCTTCTTCTCTATTTGCAGCTGGGTATGGTTTGAGTTTTCAAATAAGGTTTTCAAATAGCTTTTGAAATATGCTTTTATTTTCGAAATCTACTTCACTCATTGAGAAATTTTGAGAGTAAAACTTATACTCTGCATTCTCTAAGGTTTTTCATTGTGAGATTTTGAAAATGTTTTTTAAAATCTGCTATGCTTTTTATAATCTGCATCTGGCTTCAGTTATGACTAGTCATCTTATTTGTCTGCATCTGGGTTTATTATGACTAGTCATCGTTCCTAGTCTAGATCAGATTCTTGGTTGATTTCTTCAAGAGTACGGTTTTTTGAAGAAATTGACCTTTTCATCTCATAATCTATATTTCATTATGTTTGTTCGATCTGGAGCTGAGTCGCTGGTGCTATGGAGTGAAGGAGCTGATGGACTAGCTGCCACTTACATGACGGATGATGACCCCCAGTTTTTCCCAGTTGTGGGTTTATGGGTGAACAATTTTCTGGTTTTGTTATTCACAATTTTCTGGGTTTGTGTTCTTGATAGTTGACTAGTCATTGCATGATGTTCATGTATTTCTGGGTTTGTGTTCTTGCGGTTGATTAGTCATCATTATTTGTTGTTTGTTGTTTACTTGATTATGATGCTTTCACACACCTTCACCATAGTTGTTGCTAGCACAGGGGATGCCTAGATTGATGAGTCCTTCTGAGTGCCTAGGTTGTCACTAGTAATCTTCTAGGCTTACAGGTACAAATTGGTATGCTTTGTGTATGTGTGTTCTTTGGTCAAGTTTTAAAGTGTGTGAATATTGCTGTCTATTTGAATAGCATTTAAATTTATCCCTCGTCACCTAAGTACCAATTTCAGCTTCCCACCAATCAGGATAACCATTCTTCTTCTCCTGGAAACTTGTTCCACAATAGGTTTTGAACTGTGACAGTAAGTGCAACCATCATCGATAGAAGGGCGAGTGACAAAACTTGGCTTTAAGGGTATCCTATTCTGGGTTAAAGTAAACGACCGAGTGGTAGCAGCCGTCATAGCCATGCTAGCACTAGAGCCAAGACTAAGCATAGTGTGTCTGCGTTGCTCCTCACAGTGAACAATTGCAAAATCGGATTCTAGATTGGGGAATGGCATGGTTCGAAGGATTTCACTGCGAATGCTATCATAGATTTAATGAAGCCTATCCAAAAACATGTAGACACACTCCTCTGCAATCTCATGTTGTTTGGCAAGAATCACATCTGCTTGAGTAAAAGTAATAGGCTTCCTATAATCCAACTCTTGCTAGAGAGCACTTAGATTAGCATAATAGGCAGCAAGCGATCGTCCTTTGTCTCATCTACATAGCCTTTCGAGACAAGTCATGCACAAGATATATATCGACACCCTTAGCAGTAGGCAGATGGATAAATAAATTCATCACATCAGGTTCCATGGCAGAAATCAACCATCCTTTAACAATTGCATTATCCATCACCCACTTGTCATAATTGGAGTCTCCACGTGCAAGTTGTCACATCCCGGGATCGGCTCCGCCGTAACACGATATTGTCCGCTTTGGGCCCTCCCTCTCTGGTCCTCACGGTTTTGTTTCTGAGAGCTCACGAGCAACTTCCCAGTGGGTCACCCATCTTGGGATTGCTCTAGCCCCCAACTTGCTTAACTTCGGAGTTCTTACGACTCCGAAGTCAGCGAGCTCCCAAAAGGCCTCGTGCTAGATGGATGCGGGTGTGCACATATAAGGCACATCACCCCCTCTCCGTTGGTTGATGTGGGATCTTACACAAGTTGTTTAGTATTCCCTGTCAGATAACCATATTTTCCATGGCCAGCAACAAACGTCTCTACAAGCTGAGACTACAAGGAGTAGTTGATGCCATTAAGCTTGATACCAAAAGGTACGGTAATGGGTTCAGAGGGAAGATTGATTTGTGAAGTCTATAGAGATGGTGTCGCAGTATTTCGGGAGGCACCATTAACCGAAGATTTTTCACCCATGATAACTATAGGTGAGAGGGAGGAGAAAAATAGGATCACAAAAAACTAGTGGCAAGAAGAAACATCGAGATTGGAGCGACGCTGTCGAGAACAGCACGGCACTGTTAGGATAGACACTGGCTATTGTAATCCACATTGCAATATGGTTGTAGAGCTATGGAGGTGCATTGGGGTCTGCATTGCACTATGGCTGCATCATTGTGGCAGTCGTCGGCGGCGCGGTGATGGGTTATGAGAGAGCTGCCACAATCCTAAGATCGCAACTCTGATACCAACTTATAATATGTTTATTAGGGTAGAATAATTCAGAGAAAGTTTATTCTTCTCTCTAGGAGGGTATTTATATGTGTACAAGAATACAACAAAAAGGAAAGTAATTACAATCCCAACTAATACGGGAATTCTATAATTATATTGGATTACAATTCCTAATTTAAATCAATTACATGATTCACACCAACAGATCCATCAATACGGAAACACTACCCATACAGATGAGAGCGGGTCATTTAGGTGGTGGCTCCAACACTACCCATACGGATGAGAGCAGGTCGTTTAGGTGGTGGCTCCAGCAATACAAAGACACCGCCTATACCGATGTGGGCTTGGCTCCACGTGTGGCCCAGTATGTGATGGTCACACGTGAGGGGGTGTGTTGAAAAATATAAGTCTCACATCGAATGATTGGCTAAATAAAAGACAACTTATAATAAGTTGTTCTACTCCTAATAGCACCGAGCCCTTTTGTGATAAAACCCTACACCTACAGGGTTCTATAGGTGGTTAAGTTGGGACAATATTGGGGTTGCTAATGGTGGGACACTGGCCTATCTCTCTAAGTTTGACAAATCGATGAACCATCTTTTAGGGTTTGCTCAGCATCATTGTCCAATCCTAGGCTCTTCAGGGCAGCCGCTTGGAGATAGAAGGCAGTTGGCCATTCAGGGTGTCGTACAAGAGCCTGCATCGCATCTCCAAGAGCTTCTTGTGCCATATCACTCATCAGGTAACACAAGCAACGTCTAGCAAACAACGTTCCCGATTCAATGCTCCCGCGATCAATGAACTGCAATGAGAAGCAAGAGGAAATCCAGCTCAGAGTTACATGATACGCATATAAAATCACATGAAGGTTGGAAACTTGTAACTTTTTGTCTGCAGAACAGAAACTTCAATTTCTGTAACCCCTCCACTAATAGTATTCTATAAACTAGATGAAGAAGCAAATTACATTGTGTAAGTCCTGATTTTGATGGCATATTAATGATGACGAACAAATTTTGTAGTTCTAAATTTGTGAGTTCTGACTTACTTCTGTGTAAAAATCTATGGCGCTAGCAAATTCTTTTGCTCGAAATGCAGCATCCCCATTTTTCTTAAAGTTCAATCTTTCTTGCATTTGGTCTGTCCACATTTGGAAAGAAAGCTGCAAGGTAACTCCAAAGTAAGGGCAGTGCGTTAAACAAACTCAACACAAAAAGTCTGCTCATAAACGTAAAAGAACAAAATTTGCTAGGAAACGGGGAAAACAAGTTATTTTTTTCTCCCTTGGTAGATGTCACAAAATAAAATGCAGAAAAATCAGAAATGAAAGATCACTAACTTCAGTTTGAGCCTCCTCATCTTCCTTGTATCCAATCATCAGCAATATTTCATGTATTCTAGCAAGATCTAATCTCGAGCAAGCTTCACCTAGAGGTGACAACACTGTCTGCTTTGGAGGAATATTTCCATGTGGAACACCCATCAAAACGTATGATGGAACCTGCTCCAAAACACCAGCTGAGATGAAATAATTCCTTTTTGGCACTCTCTTTGCAGAGATAATGCAACTTGGGCAAGTCATATTTCGAAAACATATGAAAAGAAAATCAAATTTTTGGTTACACTGCCTCGCTTAATCATAACCAATTTCCCACTTAGCCAAAAACAAATCAAATTTGAAAGCACATAACAAATAAAGTTTGGCATACCTCAGTTTGTTCTTGAAGAGGAACAAGTGCACTCACAATATACTTGAAATTTGGCCTGTTATGAGGTTCATACTGCAAACATTTGGAGGCTAACCGCACCAGCTCAGTACCGTCATCATTTGAGAAATGACCTTCCAAGCATGAGTCCATCAGCATCAAAAAATTCTTGTCGCGTATGAGATCAAGTGCCTTGTAGAAAGAAAAATTAAACATTATTTGCTAGAAGTTTAACCAGAACCCACAATTGATAACCAATTAGCACTTATTATTAATCAGGAAATGCTGAGAACGAGACACAATCACATAGCCTTATCGTAGAGAACATTTATAATCACAAGTTACATACATGGACCATAAGATGTCAAGCAAAATATCAGGGCAACAATTAATGCATCTCAATCGAACATACGAAGGAAAGGGAAACTCACATGGCTTGGAGGGATATGTCTGCCACTGAGCAGATTAAGCAACAGGGTCCCAAAGCTGTAAACCATACTTTCTGGTATCACTCTTCCTGAACATGTACAGTTAGCTCAACTAAAGACTATCGATCATGTAGATCAACGCGTCAAAAGCTCATGCATGACAAGTATGAGACTGAATTTGAAAACCGTTTTTCCATTGGCTGAAGCAATGATGGTATGAATTACCTGTCCTCAAGAACTCTGGAGGGGCGAAAGCCAAGTTGGGGTAGCTCTTGCCATCTGTGCTATAATTGATAAGGCCAAAGCAAGAGAGTCTGGGATTTCCATCCTGTCAATGAAGTTCTGACTCAATGTAATGTCCAACAAAAGATTAACAAATCGAAAGGGTAAAAGGGTCCAATTAATTACCTGATCAAACATGACTCTATAAGCATTGAGATCATGGTATAATGCCTTCCCTTTGCTGCTGCAGCAGTCTAAAGCTTGTGCCACATACAAAGCCACTCTCATCCTCATTGCCCATGTCATCGGCTGTGTCTCCCCTACACCAAATAAACCAATTTCATCCCATAATTACTTCAACAAAAAAAGAATTAAAATTTTCTGTTGATCTGTTTCCTCAAACTTAAGAAAGCAGAGGGTTGTTTAATATTATTTTCATCAAACGCATACCATCATACGATTAACACCGATACGACAAAGCAAAATAAGTTTAGTTGAAGATTTTAGAACTTACACTGGAAAAGGTGCTTAAAGAGAGTTGCATTTGGCATGAACTCAGCCACAAGGAATCTCTCATCGTCCTCAACGCAACACCCGATCAAATTTGCCAAACGCTCGTTGCTTAGCCTCCCCACAGCTCTAGCTTCCTCCTATAAGAGTTGTAACCAAACCCACCACATATAAGGTTTATTCATTTTTTTATTTTAAAAATAATAATAAGTAAATTTAGTCAACTGCAAATTTACGGACAAGAAATGGGCGGGAATCGGGCCAAGCGGAGAGGGTGTAGCGCTTAACAGCGATCAAACGGCCGTCTTCCAGCTTCCCTTTGTAGACCACATTGGGACCTTTCTCTCCAAGCTCAGAGACAACATTATGGGACGAGAATCCTGACGTGGCAACTCTTAGTTGGTCCAAGCTGAACTCAGGCAGCCAGTACTTCTCGTTTTCCTTCCCAGCCTCTGCATTTCAGGAAACCAAAAAAAAAGTGTGCAAAACTTTCTCGGGAAAGTAAGGGAAAACAACAATACAAAAAAATAATAATAAAATAAAAACTCACCTATGTCTTCCGAATCATTGAGGTTGGATATGTTATTGGATGGGCGGAAGCAAAGACAGAATCTGGTTCCCATTAATGGATGATGAAGCAAGTCGTAGAGAGACAGAGAGAGACAGAGAGCTTGAAATTTAAAACATGTGCATGTATCTCGAAAGTTTTGGCTGTTTCTTGTAGACTTTAGTTTCCACCAGTTTCCTGGGTGCTACTAGGAGACTAAGGAGGAGAGAAAGGGGGTTGAAATTCATGGTCACCATTAATATCAAGATATGAAAAGTCGTGTTAATTATACGCATGACAAATGAAATGAAATTCGTGTGGGAACGGAGACGCAGCCGAAAGACTCACAAAGTCAACAAGGGAAGCTTCCATTGCATTACTTACTAGCTAGCAAATTACACTTTGAATACGATCATATCTCTTTGCGTTTTATGTGTACAAGTCTCGTCTTCTTCCTCTACCCAAAAGTTTTAAACAAACAAAAAGGTCCAAACAAGTCAAGAGGAGGACTTGTCATTCGCTTTAATAATAATAGTCTTCGAGAGCAGGAAATATTAGCAAATAGCTACGTGGGTATCTTTGGGGTTTCCAACCTCATACCACATAGGAATAAACTATTAACCTCATACCCTCGTCAGTAGCTACCTATTCTTTATAGGAAAATGCTAGGCACTTAAATAATTAAAAGACAACGTGTCTATGTAGCAAAAAAAAGGATATTGACTTGTACCCCAAAAAAAAAAAAGGATATTGACTAAAAAAAGAAAACAAACACAAATGTGTTGTAAAGAAGAAATATGTGGAGTCCACATTTATGGGGCCCACAAAGAAAATTAAGCAAAGTATTTGGAGGTTTATCAGCTGCACACTCACGGATGTGTATTGTAGAATCACGGGTGCCATTTAACATCTCTATAAATAGAGAAAGAAGAAGAGAGAAAGAAAAGAAAAAGAAGAAGAGAGAAAGAGATAGGAAACGGAAAGAAGAAAAAGAAGAAGAGAGAAAGAGATAGGAAACGGAAAGAAGAAAAGAAAAAGAGAGAAAGAGATAGGAAACGGAAAGAAGAAAAAGAAGAAGAGAGAAAGAGATAGGAAACGGAAAGAAGAAAAGAAAAAGAGAGAAAGAGATAGGAAACGGAAAGGAGGAAAGGAAAGGAGGAAAGAAGAGGGTAAGTAAGCAGAGAGAAAATTCAGTGAGTCACACATATTGTAAACACTATTGTAGTCATATTATTATATAGTGAAAAGTTACTGTTGCTGCTCTCCGAGGACGTAGGCGTAGCCGAACCTCGTTAAATACTGTGTCTCATCTACTTTACGTGCAGCTCAAAATTCGCACATATCCCAGGTTATTTTATAACACGTTATCAGCACGATAGTCTCTCCTTTTATTTCTGAAATTTTTCCAACTCAACACTATATAATATACTATATTTATCTGTTTCTCTATTACTAACCATTAACAAAAATGGACCCTTGGTAATACTAAACATATTATCAGTGGGAGACCGTTACTAATACTAACTTTTTTTTTATTCGGTGGTGGTTTTAACCCCACATTTAATTTTATTTATGGTATGGTGTAGGCTTATTACCCATACGGCAATATTTATTTAAAGGGTGGTGCGGGTTTATCGTCCACGCCTTTACTTTTATTTAAATATATGGAGCAGAATTAGTGCCCATACAAGCACATTTACTTTACCGCACATTTAAGGTATGGTGCGGGTTTATCGTCCATACCAGCAAATTCATAACACTTTACTTTTATCATCAATTAATATACCTGAATAATGAGGACCTGAAATTCCTATTAATAAGTGGCTTAATATTCCAGATCTCGAGCCTAAAGTTTTGGATGGCAAATTTGGCAAAACTAGAGTTTGCTGCCTTGGACCTTTCCGGGGACAACTATTTATCATGGGTCCTGGATGCCAAAATTCATCTACGAGTCAATGGCCTCGGACAAACAATTGTAGATGAGAATGATGCTTCGCCTGAAGAGAATGCGAAGGCCATGATCTTTCTTCGCCGCCACATCCATGAAGCGCTGAAGAGCGAATATGTGGTGGTTGATGAACCGTTGGTTCTGTGGAAAGCTCTAGGTGAAAGATACGATCACCAGAAGACGGTGACTCTCCCAAGAGCTAATACGAATGGACCCACTTGAGATTTCAAGATTTCAAGTCAGTGTCCAAGTATAACTCTGCTATGCACAGAATTACCCCATTAATGAGGCTATGTGGGGAAAATATATCTGATGAGGATATGCTCGAAAAAACTCCGAGCACTTTTCATGCTTCAAATGTCCTCCTTCAGCAGCAATACAGACATAGCGGTTTCAAGAAGTACTCGGAACTTGTATCTTGCCTCTTGTTAGCTGAGCAGAATAATGAGCTCTTATCAAAGAATCACCAATCTCGCCCAACGGGCTCAGCACCACTTCCTGAAATAAATGCTGCATCTCAGGAAGTGAATGCCACTTCATCTCGTGGCAGTATCTACAAACGTGAGCGAGGGGGCAAGCGTGGCCACTGGCAAGGAAGTAGAAAAAATCGTGGTGCTCGTTCAGAGGGTTTAGGTCCAAGGAGCGGTCCATCCACGAATGGCAAAAATGCATCCCGTAATAAGGGAAAGGCACAGATGAGCCATGTGCCTAGAAATGTTGAAAGCCCTTGTCACAGATGTGGTGCAAAGGGACATTGGGTGCGCGCATGTCGTACGCCCAGGCATTTGGTTGATCTCTATCAAGCTTCACTTAAGAACAGGAAAGTGGAGATAAATTACATTGATCATGCTCCGCCAGCCACAGATGGCTCATCAGAAATATCACGTCAGCTAAACAAGACGCATCTAGCTGTTTCTGATTTTGTTACTGAAAAAGGGAATGAAGGTTATGTGTCCGAATTAGATTAAATTCCTTAATATACTATTTGTATTAGCTGAAGTGTTGTTTAAATTTCAATCCAATAAAAGTGGTAATGTTTTCTTCTTTATTAATCCAGCTTATTTTACTTATTTGGTGGCATGGATGCAAATTATGGATGCCCTCAAAACAAAGGCTATGGCAGAGATATTTGTCTCGCAGACAGCGCAACTACTCATACGATCCTTCAAGATCGGAAGTATTTCTCAAAATTAATGCTTACAAAAGCAAAGGTAACAACCATATCAGGTCCTGCAGATCTGATTGAAGGTTCAGGAATAGCCCAAATTATGTTACCGAATGGAACAATACTGTCCATTCCAGATGCTTTGTATTCATCTAACTCCAGAAGGAATCTGTTGAGTTTCAAAGATATACGTTTGAATGGCTACCATGTTGAAACAAAGAAAGAGGAAAACATGGAATATCTTTGTATTACCTCCAGTGATACTCAAAAGCGTATACTGGAAAAGCTTTGTGAGCTCTCATCAGGGTTGTATTACACAACCATACGGACAATTGAGGCACATAGTGTCATGGACCAAGAGTCCACTGACTCAAATGCTTTTAAGCTTTGGCATGACAGGTTGGGTCATCCTGGATCCACCATGATGCGCAGGATCATCACCAACTCTAAAGGACATCCCTTGTTGACTAAACACATTATGTTATCAAGCGACATCTTTTGCCAAGCTTGTTCACAAGGGAAGTTGGTGATCAGACCATCACAACCAAAGGTTGATGTTGAGTCTCCATCATTTTTGCAGAGAATTCAAGGGGACATTTGTGGACCCATTCATCCCCCATGTAGACCATTTCGGTACTTTATGGTCTTGGTAGACGCATCTACCCGATGGTCACATGTTTGTCTTTTATCTACTCGGAATATGACATTTGCTATGCTTTTGGCTCAGATAATTAAATTACGAGCCCAATTCCCAGATTATCCCATTAAGTCAATCAGACTCGATAATGCTGGTGAATTTACATCTCAGACTTTTGATGACTACTGCATGTCACTAGGCATTGATATTGAACATCCTGTTCCCCATGTGCATACTCAAAATGGCTTGGCAGAAGCTTTAATTAAACGCCTTCAATTGATAGCACGCACTTTGCTAATGAAAACAAAGTTGCCATTTTCTGCTTGGGGATATGCCATTTTACATGCAGCATCGCTTGTGCGATTGAGGCCCGTCACCAACAATCAATGTTCTCCAATACAACTCGTATTGGGAAATCAACCAAACATTTCACATTTAAGAATTTTTGGGTGTGCAGTATATGTGCCCATTGCACCACCGCAACGTACTAAGATGGGCCCTCAACGCAGATTGGGAATTTATGTTGGTTTTGATTCACCATCTATCATCAGATACTTGGCACCCCTGACGGGTGATATTTTTACCGCACGATTTGCGGATTGTGATTTTGATGAGACAATCTTCCCACCATTAGGGGGAGAAAAATCTGTGTCTAAAGAACAAGGCAAACTCATTCCTGAAAAACGACATGAATTATCCTGGAATGTATCCACATTGTCTCATCTCGATCCTCATACTGCTCAATGCGAAAACGAAGTGAGAAGGATCGTTCACCTCCAAAGTATTGCCAATCAGATGCCAGATGCATTTAATGATGCAGCAAAGGTGACAAAATCTCATATCCCAGCTGCAAATACACCCGCACGGATTGATGTCCATAATGGACAAAGCAATATCCCAGCAAATGGTTCATCTGCTGCACGCCTAAAACGTGGCAGACCACTAGGCTCAAAGGATTCAATTCCTCGAAAGAGGAAGTTGATGGACAAAATGAATCCAAATGAAATAAATAGAGAGCCCACAATTCATAATTCAAATGCCCCCAAAGAGGGACAGGTACTTCTTGATAAGGAAAACGTCATTGGTGAGACAAGTGCCCCTGGAGTGGCAACCGTACCTGAAAGTCAAGAAATCTCCATAAATTATACGTCCACTGATGAATTGTGGAGTAGAAATGAGATGATCATCGATGATATATTTGCATTCTCAGTGGCTGCTGAGATCATAAAAGATGATGATATTGAGCCGTGCTCTATTAATGAATGTACACAGAGGCAAGATTGGCCCAAGTGGAAAGATGCAATCCAGGCAGAATTAAATTCTTTGGAAAAAAGGAGTGTTTTTGGACATATTAGTCCAACTCCACCCAATGTGAACCCTGTAGGTTACAAGTGGGTATTTACAAGAAAGCGCAATGAGAAAAATGAGATCTCAAGGTATAAAGAGCGACTCGTTGCGCAAGGTTTTTCACAAAAGCCTGGAATTGATTATGTGGAAACGTACTCTCCAGTAATGGACACAATTACATTCCGTTACCTAATAAGTTTGGCGGTTTCAGAAAAACTTAAAATGAGACTCATGGATGTCATTACCGCATATTTGTATGGAGAATTGGATACAGATATATACATGAAAGTTCCAGAAGGATTCAGGTTGCCTGAAGCAGCCAGAAACAAACCACGGGACATGTTCTCAGTTAAATTGAGAAAATCATTATATGGGCTAAAACAATCTGGACGAATGTGGTACAATCGTCTCAGTAAGTATTTACTGAAGGAAGGATACACAAATGATTCTATTTGCCCATGTGTGTTTATTAAGAAATCAGAGTCTGGATTTGCGATAGTGGCAGTATATGTCGACGACATGAATCTAATTGGAACTTCTGAAGAGCTTCAAAAGACTGTTGATTATCTCAAACGTGAGTTTGAGATGAAGGACCTTGGAAAGACAAAATATTGTCTTGGCTTGCAGATTGAGCACAGTGCTAATGGAATTTTGGTGCATCAATCAACTTATACTGAGAAAGTATTGGAACGGTTTGGCATGGATAAAGCCCATCCACTTAGCACTCCAATGGTCGTTCGATCGCTTGACACTAAGAAAGACCCATATCGTCCAAAAGAGAATGATGAAATGGTCCTTGGTCCAGAAGTACCATATCTTAGTGCAATAGGTGCCTTATTGTACCTAGCACAATGTACCAGACCAGACATATCATTCTCAGTAAATCTGTTAGCAAGGTACAGTTCTGCTCCAACAAGGCGACACTGGACCGGCATCAAACATGTTCTACGATACCTTCGTGGGACAACAGACATTGGGTTATTCTATTCCAGCGAATCGACCAATGCCCAGAGTATTATTGGTTATGCTGATGCAGGATATCTCTCTGATCCACATCAAGGACGATCACAGACTGGGTATGTATTTACATGTGGAGGAACTGCGATCTCATGGCGCTCAACAAAACAAACATTAGTGGCCACATCTTCTAATCACTCAGAAATACTTGCCCTCCATGAAGCCAGTCGTGAATGCGTTTGGTTAAGGTCGGTAATCCATCACATCCGAAGCACATGTGCCCTACCCTCAACAACAGACACTCCAACAATTCTGAATGAGGACAATGCAGCTTGTATTGCTCAGATCACAGGAGGATATATTAAGGGTGACAGGACCAAGCACATATCACCAAAGTTTTTCTATACACATGAGCTCCAGAAGAGTCAAGAAATCAAAGTCAGACAAATCCGTTCAAGTGATAACCTGGCAGATCTCTTCACTAAATCATTGCCGAAATGTACATTCCAAAAGTTAGTGCATGGCATCGGATAACGACAACTCTGCAAGCAATCAAGTTGGAGCATGCAAAATCAGGGGGAGCATTCAAAAGTCCTCTAACATAGGACATATGCACGTTGTACTCTTTTTCCTTCGCTTAGGTTTTTTCCCACTGGGTTTTTCCAAGCAAGGTTTTAATGAGGCAACCAATCTAGGGACATGTGGTCTCCAAGGGGGAGTGTTGTAAAGAAGAAACATGTGGAGCCCACATTTATGGGGCCCACAAAGAAAATTAAGCAAAGTATTTGGAGGTTTATCAGCTGCACACTCACGGATGTGTATTGTAGAATCACGGGTGCCATTTAACATCTCTATAAATAGAGAAAGAAGAAGAGAGAAAGAAAAGAAAAAGAAGAAGAGAGAAAGAGATAGGAAACGGAAAGAAGAAAAGGAAAGGAGGAAAGAGAGAGAAGAGGAAAGAAGAGGGTAAGTAAACAGAGAGAAAATTCAGTGAGTCACATATTGTAAACACTATTGTAATCATATTATTATATAGTGAAAAGTTACTGTTGCTGCTCTCCGAGGACGTAGGCGTAGCCGAACCTCGTTAAATACTGTGTCTCATCTACTTTACGTGCAGCTCAAAATTTGCACATATCCCAGGTTATTTTATAACAAAATGAATATATTGCATGCATAAATATTAAATAATGGGAGTTGTAACTTGTATCTATCAATGATACAGTAATACATAGAGCACTAGACGTGACGCATGCATGACCAAAAGAAAGACAAGTTGTAGTAGACCAAGAGGCCGACTGAGAGACTATCCATGACTGGATGAATAGCAGAAAGTTCTTCCTTTTTAGCGTTTTTCTATCTAAATACGTTTGTTAATACCATATAATGGAGTTTTAGTCCCCCGTAAAAGTTAGTATTTACTTATTTTTGTACTAATAATATCATACAACCGTCCCTATTTTTTGTGCATATGATAATTTTTATCCTTCTCTTCTCTTTTGTAGGTTTCCTCAAAGACCTCGTGGAAGAAGTCAAAAAAAAACAAAACAAAACAAAACAAAACTATACTTGCTAGAAGTTGAGTCACTCAAAGACCTCGCGGTATCTAGTCCAGAAAAGACATGTTGCATGATCAGAAACCCAAAAACATTTATAGGAGAGGAAAACAAACAAGTAATTTGACTTCTGTTGAACCCTTAGGACCAAAATACATGAAAAGAAACACCAACACCAACCTAATATACAGTTAATCCTTTGGTGCTGCGGAGCAGAGTTCAAATATGCTAAAGAGTGATTGTTCATGACTGGACACAAGTTTAGTTGAAAGAATTGGAAACCCCCCTACCCATACATTTTTCAGCTTATATATTTTTCACTTCCAAGGATGTGCCCGCTTTTGGAGCTTCCTCTGCATAATTGTCCAGCCCTATGCTCTTTGACACTAAATAACTATGTCTCAAATGGAGGCACATTTCCAGGTGGAATACCCATCAGAACGTATGATGGAACCTGCTGCATATACAAACCACACAGATGATAGCAGCAGCATTAAGGAAAATCAGCTTTTCAATATAGGCAAAACAAATCAAATTTCAAAGCTATGATTTTACAGAACAAATAAAGTTAGGCAAACCTCAGTTTCTTTCTGAAGAGGAATGAGGGCAGTCAAAAGAAACTTGGCATTTGGCCTCTCGAGAGGTTCATGCTGCAAACACTGTGAAGCCAACTGCACTAACTTAGTTACATCATCATTTGAGAACTGGCCTTCCAAGTATGGATCCATCAGCCTCTTGACGTTTTTACCGCGTACGAGGTCAAGTGCCTTCCAAGAAAGGAAAAGGAATGAAAAGTATTTAGCTAGAGCCTCCTTAATATGACAACTGGTCTGTATGGAATTGTAATCATAATCCAGTTCATAAACATTTAAAGCCAGTTGTATGATCAGGAGATGCTGAGAATGAGGCACAAGAAGATATAGCTTTAACTTAAAGCACATTTAAACACAAATTGCCTTTTGTAATATATATTCTTGTTGGTCAGACTTAATGGAACATATTAAGGAAGAAGAAAGTTACAAGACTTGGGGGGGGGGGGGGGGGGGGGGGGCCCCCCCCCACCCCCAAAAAAAAAATAAAAACTTCTTTCCAAAAGAATTTTTTTTTTTTCTCTGTGCGCCCAACGCAAAAAAAAAAAAATGTTTTTATATAAAACTACACAAAAAAACAAGAGATAGAAGAGAAGGAGGAACCCCCCTTCCCACTGTGGTGAGAGGGGGACAGACCGGACCCCCCACACCCAAATAATACGCGGGGGGCACAAGGAAGATTTTTGAATGATCTCCAAATATTCTAGCAAAAACAGAGGAGAAAAAAAAAATAAAAAAATTTATTGTGTAATATCTCTGTGCAGTAGCAAGGCAAATGAGTAGTGGTGACGTTAGATGAAAAACAAGAAAGAAATATAACATTATGCTAGTATCTTTCCTCCTGCTTGCTGTGGTAGGAACAGAGAGGAGAGAGACGAGGAGAGATAATCCATGATGTGTGCCCGCCCGCGGACGACCGAGGAGAGAGAAATGATAGATACATTGATTTTATTCAGTTGTAGAGGGAAGCCAAAAAGCGACCGCATTACAGCTCATAGACGGGGCAACGGGACTTGAAAAGAGGGATAGGGATTACTACGCTTCAGGCATTATGCAGGGCTATGAAATAGAGCAACGATTACATCTACGACGTCCATGCATTCGATCCCGATTAGGCTGAAA
>NC_034014.1:4536112-4581187 GCF_000346465.2 Prunus persica
CTGTTTTACATCAACTGAAGCAATGACGGAATTACTTGTTGTCAAGTATTCTGGAGGGACAAAATCCAGGTTGGTAATATTATTGCTCTTGCCATCCTTGTTATTCTTGAAAAGGCCAAAGCAGGAGAGCCTAGGATTTGAATCCTGTCAAATGCATGACCCAATGTAAGGAACGGGGAACAAATTTATTAAATACAGTTTAAAGAGAGTGAAAGGCCCCAATTACCGGATAAAACAGGACTCTGGAAGCACTGAGATCATGGTATAATGTCTGCCCTTTGCTGCTGCAATATTCCAAAGCTTGAGCCAGATACAAAGCCACTCGCAACCTTATTGCCCAAGGCATGGGCTGGGTCTCCCCTACACCAATTTAACCAATTTAATAAAGTTTCTACTTCTCTTATTTCAGCCGAAGTTGCAGTTTGATTGCTTCAAAAATGTACTAAAAGAACGTGAAATCTTGAATGACCTGTTGCCTCAACAAACCAGACAAACCCCACCTTCTTCAGACACATTCCGGGAACATCGAAGTAAGCCAAATTTAACAGTAAGATCAGACTAGCACAGCGAAAGAATTTTAAAATTTGAGAGGAAGTTACAAAGGAAAAGATGCTTAGAGAGAGTTTCATTAAGCATGAACTCAGCCACAAGCAATCTCTCATTGCCTTCAAAGCAACACCCTATCAAATTTGCTAAGCGCTTGCTGCTCAGCTGCCCCACAGCTCTAGCTTCTGCCTGCAACCAAACCCAGCAGCATATATACTCTCACATACCGGAGTTATACAAAGCAAAAATAGAAAATCTAGCCAACTTCATACGTACAAGAAATTGGCTGCAATCAGGCCAATCAGATTGGTTGAAGCGCTTAACAGCCACCAAAAGGCCATCTTCCAGCTTCCCTTTGTACACCACATTGGAAGCTCCCTCTCCGCCCTCAGAGACAACATTTCCCAACAAGAATCCTAAAGTGGCAGCTTTCAGTTGGTCCAAGCTGAACTCGGTGAAACTGGGCAACGAGTCCTTTTCATTTTGGCTTCCGTTCTCTGCATATTACAAAAGCAGAGTCAAAACTTTTTCGGGAATGTGACAGAAAATTTGAAAAAACAAAAACAATGGTAACTAACAATGAAAGGTCACCTGTGTCTGGTGAATCGTTGAGTTTGGACACGACATCAGACCGCCGGAAGCTATCGGAAGGTTGTAAGCAAAGAGAGAATCCGGCTCCCATTGGCTGATGAATTCAATCCAAGTGGGAGAGAAATGGCTTGAACTTAAAAATGGGGGGCCAACTTGATGTAGAACCACATCACTTCCACGAAGGTCAAAGGCTCAAATTCAACGAGGGAGACTTCCGTGCAATAACATCATGGACTTTTTCATTGTCTTGTTTTCTTATTAAATCCAAAGCATTTTATTAAGACCAATGGTGCTGCCTCATTGCAATTTTATATTTCCTTCTTATCCCATGAGCCACCTTCCTCTAGGGGAATGCCAAATGATACGGAAAATTAAATAAGTACATGATAAAGAATAAGTGATCTATTATTCATTTCAAATCCCCTGTTTTAATTCATAATCGAAGAATATGTATGATTCAGAGGACATCTTACATGATGACAAACTCAAAAATTTAAATCAAATGAATTACAGCAGGGCAAACAAACAATAAATTTTGACTTGTATAGATCAAAATAATTAAAAAGATACACCAAGACCAACACATAGATTGTTACAATTAATCCTCTGTTGCTGCAGATAAGAACTCAAATGTCAAAGTGGGAATATGGAAAAAGCTAGATACAATTGTAAATGAAAGAAGAGGGAAAACACCTCTATGTTCCATCTTTTAGAGTTTCCTGTGCATCATTGTCCATCCCTAGGCTCTTTAGGGCAGCTGCTTGAAGATAGAAGGCAGTGGGCCATTCAGGGTTTATTACTAGGGCTTGCATAGCATCTCCAAGAACTTCTTGTGCCATATCATTCATCAAGTAACATAAGCAACGTCTAGCAAACACAGTTAGCAATATTATCATCCTGCCATCAATGAACTGCAATGAAGAGCAACAAGATCCACCGAGGAGTAAGACTAAAAACGTATGCAATTCTACTCTCTATCTGTCATATGCATAGTAGTAGGCTTGTAAAGCTAATATTTCTTAAGGAATTACCATTTCTAATCATGTGAGGTTATCTGATTATACAAAGTCATAGATTTCTATGTGCAAGACAGAGAGTTTAAATTCTTGTAACCCCGCTACTAACAACTTTGTCTAACTTAAGTCCAGATTATGACCACACACAAAAAAAAAAACAAAAAAACAAAAAAACAAAAATAAAACCTTAAGTCCAGATGAATATGTATATGGATTTTGATGAAAGAACTTGTGACATGCAAACTTTGTATTTCTAAATTTGTGACTTACTTCCGATTGTCATCAATCACAAAAACCAAGCATTTAAAAAATGATTGTTCAACAAGATTATCAAATCCAAAGAAACATAATGTTGATCTTAAAAAGATCATCCACAATACACCAAAAACCACAAAAAATCATCTTCACTCATTCATATCATCCTCGTCATCATTAAGAAGGTCATCATCCAAAACCAAACTACCATGATTTGAACCAATATCATTATTATTAGCATCTTCATCCAAGGGACGCTCCAACCAACTCATATCATAATATAAAAAGTTATAATTTGATTATATTATTCTAAACATAAAAATGTAGTGAATCACTAAATTTTTTTTAATACTCACTTGATCTTTCAACACGACCTCGTTTGTATCGAATAATAGGCGGAGAAGGGATACGCTCATTAAAAGTAGGCTCACTAGGAGCAGTAGGAGGATCATCGAGAACAGACTTACGAATAATTGACTCTCGAGGTTGTAGACCACTTTCATAGGTAGGAATTGGCACATTCCTAATGGCATCAACATCAAATATGTCTTCCTCTTCTATCCAAGAAGGATCAAATGGAAGAGATGGTTCCTCAACCTCCGTTATCCATTCATCATCAGAGGGAATATCATCCACTAATATTGGATCAACCTTTCTCTTCCTTTGAATACTTCGTTGCTTTAGAGCCGTATTATATTTCACATAGACTAGAGCATTTAGCCTTTTCTGTTCAAGTCTATTTCTTTTCTTTGTATGAATCTAAAATAAAAATATATAAAAAATCAATATTAGACATTTAGATTAGAACTAGAAACATAAAATATTAAAATATTACAAGACAAAGAATTAATTGAAGGAATTTACCAATTCAAAGGTGCTCCAATTCCTCTCAAGCCCAGATGCACTACAAGTAAGGCTAAGGACTCGAACAGCAAACTTCGTCAACTCTGGTGTCTCCCTCCCAAAACGCAACCACCAATTGACTAAAAGAATCCAACAATAAAAAAAATATGAAGATCCAACAATAAGAATTCACAGATAATTCAATTTTCAAATCCAATAATAAGAGTTCACAAATGAATAGAAGGACCATACTTGGTGATCGCAATTTCCGGCATTTCATTGCTACTTCACTTCCAAAATCTCCTTCTGCATAAATATAATTGTCCAATTGGCAATCCGCTTGAACACGTTCATCTCCACTCAACATCATATCCATGCATGCACACAAACCTTCCCTCACTTCTTTAGAGTTTGTGAAAGTTTCTTCATAATGCAATTGTGGGTTCAAATAATAACCAGCAGCATGCAAAGGGTGATGACGTTGTGGACCCCATCTTTTATCAATTTTATTCCAAATTGGTTTGTACTTTCTCTCCACATTTCCACAATTGAAGGCAATCTTCTCCTTTACTGCATCCATCAACTCATAAATATAGCCCATTGCAGGTCTCTCTTCTGAATCAACCTCCCTTAAAACAGAGACAAGTGGAATAACCACCTTGATGCAAAAGGCAGCGTGAGACCAAAAATTAGCATCATGTAGTACAATTTTACGAGCCACAACTCAATCCTTGTTTTTGGCGAATGGACCATTATGCCATTCTTGGGAGGTGAACATAGACATAATACCTCTCTTAGCCTTATAAATGCTCTGAAGTGTGAGATAAACAGTGGCAAAGCGTGTCACCGCTGGACGGATGATCTCTTTATTGTTAGTGTAATGCCTCATCAAAGAAAGGACCCATGAATGTCCATAAATGAACTTCACTAATTGCTTACCCTTTTGAATAATATTTTCAAAAACTGTTAACTTGCTAATATCTTCCAGCATTAAATCAATGCAATGGGCAGCACATGGAGTCCACCACAATTTCTTCCTCTTCTCCATAAGCTTTTTCCCCGCATTCTTGTAATTTGATGCATTAATTGTAATCACTTGAACCACATTCTTTTCTCCTATTTCTTCTACTACATCATCCAAGTACTTGAACATCAAGTCTTCATATTTTATTGTATCAGAGCCATCAACTGATTTCAAGAACCAAGTCCCGCGAGGACTATTCACTAGAAAGTTAAGAAGAACCCAATTTTTTCCATCTGTCCAACCATCTAACATGATGGTACACCCATATTCATTCCAAGCGTTTTTATGTTCAACCATTGTTCCTTGAATATCTTCAACTTCTTGCCTAAGGATCCAAGTCTTCAACTCATGCATGGAAGGGGGTTTGAACTCAGGACAGAAATTGGAAATTCCTTCCATCATGGACAAATAAAAAGGACTATTCACGGCATTGAATGGAATTGCACAATTGAAGAACCAACGCCCAATCTTTCGGCACACATCATTCCTTTCATCCTTTTTTAGCTTGGTATTCAGTGTAGCTTGCTGAGCTTCAGAAGACACATACTTATCAAGGGGTCCTCTAGGCCTAGGGGGAGCTAGAGAACTCTCGCCACTTGGAGTTGGGGTACTCCCACTCCCACTCCCACTACCAATTCCATCTTCGGATTGTTCCATTTCATTGGAAGCATTACTCCCAAATTGGCCTAGCTCACGAAGTGATTCTTTTTTTTTCTTTTGGACAGATAGCTCATGAAGTGATTCATTTCGCTTCATATTGATCGCCTTAAAATTTTTCAAATAATCACTACATTTGGCTTTTACATTTGGTGGAACCTTTGGACAAGGCTTCATACCATGGTGAGTATGAGCTAAGTGATTTTTGAGCCTTGTAATACCTCCGGTGCATTGTTGATTACAAAAAGAGCACCTCAAGTATCTTTCTCCTTCAACTTGTATCCCCCACTTCCAAGCAAAATCCTTTTTACTCGTCATTATGAATTTGCAGCAACAATATCAAACCAAATACCAATTCTTCCAAAATAAAAAAACACAAACCAACATACAAAATCTGCAAACAAAAAACAACTTAACTAAATATGCCATAAAAAAAACAATATAAACAAATTTTCCAAAAAACACAATGTGGTAATTAAACAACTGTAAACTGTGCTAAAGAGATACTAAACTAATGTATAATCATATTCTAATTAAGAGATATCGGTCAATGGGAATTGCTAAGAATTATATCAAAAGAAAAAAAAGAAAAAAAAAAAAGACTTGGAAAACAGCAATACAGGGATGAGGAATTGGTGTTTCATAGCTTTATATACATCAATGAGCTAAGTAAAGACATGCTGGAGCTTAAGGGAAAATATGCAGGATTGTTTCTCAATTTGCGGAGGTCGAAAGAGCGAGACAAAAGCTAATGAACGTTCGAATCGCTCCTCAGGAGCCTCTTATCAAAAAAGAAATCAACAGTAGCCTATGAACCCTCACAAAATCAAAACAAAAAATAAAAATAAAAATAAAATAAAAAAGAAAAACCTGGGTTTGACGAAAATCCACCAATTTCTACTCAATTAGTGCTACATCACAGCCCAATAGCTTGAAGATTTTCCGAAAACTAACTCAATGTTTGCTTCAGATTATGCGGAGAATTTGCGGTTAGGGCTGGAGGCGTTTTTGAGAGGTGAAATGCTCGCGAGTCGTGACTGGAGGCGCGTCTGGGTTTTAAAAATTAACCCTAATATAGAAGAGCGGCGCGTACGCTACGAAGTGCGCTGTGCGAACGCTATTTAATATGCATGACGTCCCAAGCAATTTATCTGTCTTGTTTTTTTTATAATCCAAGTCCAAAGCATTTTATTTACAGTTTTATATTTCCTTCTTATACCAAAGGGTATTTGAAAAAACATTATGACTTCATATGAGCCATCTTCCTGTAGAGGAATGCCAAATGATAAGGATAATTAAATAATATATAAGCAAATGGGATGCATCATAAGGCACCTATTATTCATTTCAACGCCCCTGTTTTAATTTATAATCCAAAGGACATTTTACATGATACAAACTCAAAAATCGAAAATCAAATAAAACACAGCAGAGCAAACAAACAATAAATTTTGACTTCTATAGATCAAAATAATTAAAATGATACACCAAGACCGACATAAAGATTGTTACAATTAATCCTCTGTTGCTGCAGAGCAGAACTCAAATGTCAAAGTGGGAAGATGGAAAAAGCTAGATACAATTATAAATGAAAGAAGAGGACAAAACACCTATACAGAGTTTCAGCTTTTACTTTTTTTTACTTCAAACGACGTTCCATCTTTTAGAGTTTCCTGCGCATCATTGTCCATCCCTAGGCTCTTTAGGGCAGCTGCTTGAAGATAGAAGGCAGTGGGCCATTCAGGGTTTATTACTAGGGCTTGCATAGCATCTCCAAGAGCTTCTTGTGCCATATCATTCATCAAGTAACATAAGCAACGTCTAGCAAACACAGTTGGCGATATCATGGTCCCACCATCAATGAACTGCAATGAAGAGCAACAAGATCCACCTAGGAGTAAGATGAAAAGTGAATGCAATCCTACTCTATCTGTCATATGCATTGTCGTAGGCTTGTAAAGCTAATATTTCCTAAGGAATTATCATTTCTAATCGTGTGAGGTTATCTGATTATACAAAGTCATAGCTTTCTATTTGCAAGACAGAAAATTTAAATTCTTGAAACCCCACTACTAATAACTTTGTCTAACTTAAGTCCAGATGAAGAAGCAAATTATATCATTAATGCTTTCAACTGAGTGACTGCCATTGCAATATCACCATGTATTTGAATATGTATCTGGATTTTGATGAAGGAACTTGTGACATGCAAACTTTGCATTTGGATAAAATCTAATCAGATTCAAATTATTTTATTTTTATTTTTATTGATTCCTGTCAAAAAGTATAAATTTGTGACTTACTTCTGTGTAAGAATCTATCGCGGTAACAAAATCCTTAGCTCGAAATGCAGCATCCCCATGCTTCTTAGAATTCAATGTCTCTTGTATTTGATTTGTCCACATTTGGAAAGAAAGCTGCAAGGTAACTTCAAAGTAAGGGCAGTGCATTACACAAAATTAACATTAAAAGTTTGCTCATACACGTAACTGATGCAAAACTTGATGACAGAAAGGATAGTAATAATGGTTGGCAGATGTCAGAAAATATAACATAGAAAAGTTAGAATTGAGGATCACTAACGTCATTTGCAACCCCCTCATCATCCTTGTATCCAAGCTTCTCCAGTATTTCATGTATTGCAGTAAGATCCAGTCTCGAGCAAGCTTCACCTAGAGGTGATAGCAATGTCTGATTCAGAGGTGCATTTCCATGCGGAATACCCAGCAAAACATATGATGGAACCTGCTACAAACCACTACATGAGATGATATATTTACCTTCATGGTATTCTATTTGCAGCATTACTGCAAATGAACTTTGAAAAACAGAGGCAGCAGAAATCAAATTTTGAAGCATATAGTAAAGAATAAATAAAGTTGGGCATCAGCACACCTCAGTTTCTTTTTGAAGAGGAATGAGGGCAGTCACAAGAGACTTGGCATTTGGCCTCTCACGAGGTTCATACTGCAAGCATCGTGAAGCTAACCTCACCAGCTCAGTCCCATCATCATTTGAGAAATGACCTTCCAAGCACGAGTCAATCAGCATCAAAAAGTTTTTGCCCCGTATCAGGTCAAGTGCCTTCCAGAAAGAAAATTGGAAATTATAATTATAATTATAATCAGAATCCAATTCATAAAATTTTAAGCCAGTTATATAATCAGGAAGTTATGAGAATACGATACAACCAGATAGGTTTGACTTAGACCAATTTTAAACACAAGTTACTTTTGTAGGGCGTAATTTTCCACTGGATGACCAAGAAAAAGAAAATCAGAGCAACAATTCACCTAGAATTTATTAATGAAAAGAAAAGTTACATGACTTGGAGGGATATGTTTCCCACTGAGCAGATCAAGCAACAGGGTACCAAAGCTGTAAACCAAACTTTCTGGTATCACTCTTCCTGCCAAACAGAGATAAGCTTTAGCTCGACTAAAGATTTTTATGAGGCCATGCTCATGCACAGAAATATAGAAGCTTGAAAGTGCTTATGCGAATGAGAATGCTACCAGACCTCAATTATCAAGGAATTGAGGTCCCTCTTAATACATGTAGTCTTCATCACAAATAAAGACTTTATCACATTATGATGCGTGTGTTCAGAACTCATGCATGAAAATATGGAAGCACTAAGCCCTTTTTCCAATGAAATTTCCTGGGATAAGGAAATATGCAAAGGAGATCATGAATGACACAAACACAGCCAGCCCAAAAGGCCACTACTCTGCCATCCCTGATCGAATCATCGGTATGGTGGCCACTTAGTACTTATCAACTCACTAATATGAAAACGCATTAAAGGGAACTTCAATTGCTCCACTCATTAGTTGAGGTATGCATAGCATTCTCACTTGTTTTTCCCCTCCAGTTATTTTCATAAAAGAGAATCTTTGCAAAACAAACGGAAGTTTTAACTCTAGAAAGCATTGCATTTGGAATTTACATGGGAAGACATGACAAAACTATGTTTACAGGGAGGAGGCAAAAACAAAAAGATGGATCGGGATCATGATGTCTTTTTCCCTCTCAACTTTCCCACCCATCTCCCTCCTATCAAACTTAGTGTAAAAGTTATAACATCAATATTGTTTTCAATTGGCTGAAGCAATGATGGGATTATTACCTGTCCTCAAGTACTCTGGAGGGGTGAAAGCCAGGTTGGTACTATAGCTCTTCCCATCTTTGCTATTCTTCATTAGACCAAAGCAGGAGAGTCTGGGATTCCCATCCTGTCATTGACAACGTGTAAGGAATGGCCAACAAAAGATTACATCCAATTTTGAAAAAAGAAAAGGACCAAATTACCTGATCGAATAGGACTCTGTAAGCATTAAGATCATGGTACAATGCCTGCCCTTTACTGCTGCAATAATCTAAAGCTTGTGCAAGATACAAAGCCACTCGCAACCTCATCGCCCATTTCATCGGCTGGGTCTCCCCTGCACCAATTTAACCAATTTACTACCTTTATTTATTTCAGCCCAAGTAAGTAGCAGTTTTATTACTTCTAAAAATGTACTTTAAAAAATCAAAATCTTGAATGATCTGTGTCCTCAATTATTATACACCTACTTAACATCAAAATAAGCCAAATTTAACAACATTAGAGGGGAACTTACAATGGAAAAGATGCTTAGAGAGAGTTTCATTGGGCATGAACTCAGCGACAAGCAATCTCTCATCACCCTCGCAGCAGCACCCGATCAAATTCGCCAAACGCTCGTTCCTGAGCAGCCCCACAGCTCTAGCTTCCTCCTACAACCAAACCCATCACATATCTTCACACACAGAATCATAAAACATAAAACAAAATAAGAAAGAAGCAAAATTTAGTCAACTTCCATACTCACCAGAAATTGGCGCGAATCGGGCCAAGCTGATCGGTTGAAGCGCTTAACAGCAATCCAACGGCCATCGTCGAGCGTCCCTTTGTAGACCACATTGGGAGCTTTCTCTCCATGCTCGGAGACAACGTTCTCGGACGAGAATCCTGACGTGGCAGCTTTCAGTTGGTCCAAGGTGAACTCACTGAACCCAGGCAGCGAGTCCTTCTCATTTTTGTTCCCATTCTCTGCAGCTCACCAAAAACAAAGTCCAAATTTTCTCGGGAAAGTGACGGAAACACAAAAAGTTGAAACGAACAAAAAGAGCAAGAACAAGAAAAGCTCACCTATGTCTGAAGAGTCGTTAAGATTGGATTTGATGTTGGACGGCCAGAAGCAAAGAGATAGCTTGGAGCAACGAGCTCCCATTGGCTGATGAATCCAATCCTAGAGAGAGAAACAGCTGGAAAAGTTCAAATATGTGTCTCTGATTTCCTCTCTCTAGAAAGTATGGCTCTCTTTCTATCACTTTCCTGGGGACTAGTAAGAAGGTTTGAGAGGAGTTTTTGGAGGAGAGATGGATAGGGTAGGAAAATGATGGAGAATGAAGAAGAAAGATGGATAAATAAAAACCAAGACAGGCATATTTCTCTTTTGCTCTTTTGTTTATTTTGTTTATTTTGTGTTTGGAAGTAGAGAAAGTGTGAGAAAATTTCTAAACCCAAAAGTAACTTTTTGGATCCAATGTTTTCTTTGTTTTTCTGTTTCTTTCTCTCACACCTTTCCTTCGTTTTCTGCATTTCGCTCCTCGTTTTTTTCTTTTCGTTTTTAATCCCCTTCTACGCTGTTTCTCGTTTTTCGTTGCTTTTTCTTTTCCCTTTTGCTTTGGTTACGTTTTTTTATTTTCTCTTTCCATTTTCACTTTTATATATTATCAATCTATACATGAAAAGTATTAGAGCTACTAAATTCTTCTCCAATTTTAGAAACCAAATAGTTTAATAATTACAAAATAGAATCTTACTCATAAAAAATAAGTAAAGTTTAAACTAAGTCAAAAATATCAACAAGATCGCATTAGTGGAATTCAAAACTTTCAACTTTGTTAGTATTAAATTAATCTTTATTTACGACATATGTTGCGTTTTATGAAAAAACTTATCGTCTGATTGTGAATCTGCATTACATAAATTTAATATAAATATATGATCTAAGAAAGGAAATATTAATGTAATGGATTACATGTTAGACTTATTTTCTAGTCAAATATTACATCTTAGACTAAGTTTAGGTAAAGTTGCAGTTATGGATTAAATTTAATAATGTAGTGTCATTTTCAACCTAATCTTTGAAACCAAAAGGACTGAAAATGGTGAGAAGAACCTAGCCTAGCATATCAAATTTAAAGCTGACTTAGTGCACATTGTATATCTTCTCTGTCAACCCAAAATTTTAATTAAAAAATGCAGTCAATTTATTTAGTTTACACGAAGTTGGACAGTTCAACTACGCAAATAAAGAACACATCCACATTTATGTGCACATAAAATATGAAATTAATAAAGCAAAATGCAGTGCTTTAGCCAGACATGCCTCGAATGATGAAGAATGCATTCAACCTGATATCAGGATCTTCTTGACCAACTTTTCCAGCTCTTTTATGCAGAAAATAAATATTTTTAAAAATAAAAATAAAAAAGTTGTATATTATCATATAAAATAGCTGTTTACAGCCCTAATTTTATATTAATATGTTAAGATTTCAGCACAGGAGGAGGGGGAATTCTCACACACAATTAAGATACAATGGAAGTTCAAACCTAAGATCTCTTTCTAGAAGTCAATACCTTTTTCTATTATAATAGACCTTATCGGTATTTTTTTCCTTTTTTTTATTTAAATTTTATGGTGGTGTTCTTGGATTTGGGAAGTATGGGAAAAAGATGAGGTCTTTTTGGGTCTTATGAAATGTACCTTAATTATATTATATCCTAAATTTAGATGCAAGGCCACGTTAGCTCGTGGACCACATGCATAGAATATTTTCAACAAAAGGTGTCCTGACCATACCCATTCATAATTTCGTTCATCTGCTTCACTATGATCCTTATTGTTTTTTAACAAATGTGGTAGGTGAGGTCAATCATAATAATATATCCTAAACTAAGATAAGGTTCTAAGGAATATGTATTCGAAATATTCAATTAGAAGAGATTAAGAATTTAATTCTCGATGCAAGTTGGAGTCGCATGTTGAAAAGAAGTATATGGCAAAGTTTAATGACTTGCGTCAATCCAATGTGGTTATAAAATCCCACATCACCATCACCACCATGACCAACTATGTCAATACTCTGGATCACATTGTCGTACCACATAATGTTATGCGTGATGTTACTAACTCATGTTCTATAATATTAAGGGGTTATTGAGTTGATATGTCATGAACTTAAGTAGATACACGTGTTATAACATGACTAAACTAATAACACTTGTTATATTATGTGACTATTGGAGTTGTTGGAGGCATGTAAAACCTTTCCACATCACACAAATATACTAGGCATAAAACAATTGGTTTCTTTTTCTTCTTCTTTTTTTTTTTCTTGGATCATTTGTATAAAGTTATATATATATATATATATATAGAGACATCATGAGAACAGGATGAGATAAGAATCCACTTACGAGAAAAGGGTTTAGGGCTAGACTACAGGACACTGACGAATTTGGGAAATTTGAATGTGAAAACCCACAGGCCAAAACAAAGACTCTTGAATTCCATGGATTTGCCATTTTACTTTCTTGTACTATTTATTTCCCAAAACAGTTGCTCAGAAAACCAGAACTGGAGGCAGCAACATACCTTTTTCCATTTCAGCAAAACATCCATCCCAGAGAGGAAGTCCATGCAAATGACATAATTGCTATCTTTTTGATACATTTGAGTTTGACATTGGGAGGGATGAACAGAGTTTAGATATTATGTTGGCACTAAAAGTTAAGAGACTTGCAGCTAAAAAGGAAAAGAAACAGTTGCTCAGATAGTGATGGGAAAGCAAGCAAGAGAGGCATGTGATGTAACAAGCGCTGTCTCCAATATCATGCTTCAACAACCTATGAAAAGAGAGAATATACATGGGAAAAAAGAAAGGGCATTTGGAAAGCAAAAGGGTTGGTGGTCCTTGTGGGTCATGAGACAAGAAGCATTATTAATTGCATAATTGGGTCATGCCAGCCCTAAATTGCTTCCTCTAGTTACTGTGCCCTTTGAGAATAATGCTAAGCCCTCTTGTCTTGTATTGTATGTGATGCCTCTCCCATTCTTCACCCCACGCAACCTGTTTTGTGGACCAAATTTTGAAGCAATCTTTTTAAACATGACAACCTGGTGCTCCAACACAATGACTTGGATTTCATCCATAGTCACCACTTTTCTTGACTCATTCCTGTGCATACAATCTCTATAATTCATTTCTGTGATGATGACGACAAAGGTGATAATGATGATGATGATGATGACTATGATGACGGTATATGTATGAGTAAGAGTTAGCTGCACAAATATGATATGGGTGACACTAAACAGTGAAAAAGTGGTTACTCATGAGCATACTAAAACCTAAAACATTCCATTTCCAGCAATAATACAAATTACGTTCATCAGCCTCGCTAAAGAGACAATATTGCATCTGTTGAAGCAACTTAGGACTTTTAACAGCAGCAAAACCATCTTCAGCTTGTGCTGCTCATCTATGTACCATATAATGCTAAGTATGTTCCTATCTCGAAACTTTTGATTTGTCAGCCCTCCTATCTGGAGACATGCATTACACATGATGTTTGCATCCACAAAATGAGGTCAAACTAAAGAGGACAATAAGAAATATTTACTGGTTTTCCAGACTCAAGTGGTAATGTTGGCAGAATTTCCATTCCGGAATTTGTCAAGCTCTTCTCTGTTCTTGCTATCTTTATCTCTGCTGCTTATTGGTAGCAGTTGTTGAGATGTAGAACCAAGAGACCGATCAGGCAATTCTGTGAAGGAGAAGAATACAGTCAGCACATACACACCTTTGGGTATTCTAAAGAGCTTGACAATTACTGCCCATAGAAAGTTCTGTTTTGTTCTAAATATACAAAACTGAATCAAATTTAGACATGTTCATGATCTAACAGTAAAATGGAATCCAGAACAAATTTTACCCATTTTTAAGAGGGAGAAAAAATTATTGGAATTGCATTTTGCTAACCTGGCAATTTTTGGTCAATAAAGAACACTACCAAATTTACAGTGTACCTGCATGGGAATATAAAACTTAAGCTCGACCAATAGATTATTAAATATTCCAGTAGAGTAATTTCAAAAGCATAACAGGATCCATCTCTCACCAGGCAACAACAATGTCAACAGTGTAATGTTTGCGAGATGCTACAATCAGGAGGCTCTGAATAACAGCCACTAACCAAGCAATCTGCTTAATGCACCTGTAATGATAAGCCGCAGTAGTGTCAAAAATTTATACTAGTTTATCCATTTAGAAGATATCCTTAGAAAAGTGAAATTGACTAATGACTCAAGCCCCCAACCCCTCGGACATCAGTACATGGATTGCTTTACTTTCCTTCTTTGACCTCATTATTGGGGAACCAGAGGACAACAGCCCCCACCCCAAAAAAAAGAAATAAGAACGGAAAAGATGCAGCTAATAGTAATTGTTACCTCTTTGTTCCATATTTCTGATATGTGCGCACAAATACTAAGGTAAAAATCATATGTGATGAAAAGATCAAATCACCACAACCATACATTACTCCTCGGGGAACTGCACAATCATGCAAATCATATAAGCATGAAGAAGATTATGTTTTATGAAGTTAATGAACCATTAAAAATTAAAAGATGAATAATTTAAACCCACAGTTGATTAAGAGCACTTCAAGTGCACTCTCTGGAGGGGGCAGCCTGGCAAGTTTTGAGCCCTGAAAGAGACAGTTGTACCTGATTGTAAAACATCGTTTAATAACAACTACTTAATGATTATTGATTACAGCGAACTAACAACCGAAATTGCAAACTTCTATAAACTTTACCTCGCGGCAATGATAGTTTGGACCAGGAAGCAGAGTTGAGTAGAAGGTTATAATCCGGAGCATTTGAGAGACCTAAACAAAATGCAACATATACGCAAAGAATTTGTCAGAAAATATAGCAGAAAAACACAGGATACTATTAATCCATTGATCCATGAATCAGTGCACGAGTCAAAACTTCAACAACAACAAAAAAAGCACATAAATCATGCATTCTTTATTCATATATGGAAGACTGTCCTGAGTGCTATTCCCAGTCAGATGCTTCAGAAAATGAACCAAGCTCAAGAACTAGTATCATATAAGCAGGACACATAATGCAAGAACATTGGGTTGAAAGAGGAAAATACAGATGACTCTGTAATTAATGTAAGCATATTCACCAAATTTTCATCGACGTCGATATTTATTGCATACTAGAATATTCAAAACACTTGGGAAAATTAAAAAGGATTTATAACACATATATGTAGCATGTGATGATGATATGGCTACTGATTAAACTGTTACCTGATAAGAGCCCATATTAAACCAAAAGGGAAAACAGTTTCAATGGTAAGCCTTTATAATGCCAAAGCAAAAACTCAAGTTTTTCCAGCAAAGAACCAATGACATATGCAACCTAGGTGAATGAACTTCCTGAAGAGAGAGAGCAATAAGGAAGATCTAAAAGGAAGAGTTTAAGCAGCTAAGGGTGTAGTCTAGCACATGTAAACAGCAAAAACAACATTGGTAAATATCAGCTGTACTTACGCCTAAATAAGCAAATACTCTGCACCATATCAGAACTGTATATATCTTTTTGTACTGGAAAACAAAGGGGTGAAAAGTCCACTGCAACAGAATAAAACTCTGGATTAGGATGCTACCTAAGTTCTGTAAGTAATTAGGAGCAAAAACTAAAGAAACGGACTGCAAGAACAACTGGCCCTTCAAATACATGAGAGACAAATCCAGGATAAATTTAAAGTAGATGTTGATATTAGAAAACAGAAAGGCTTACCAAGACAAAGGAGAAAAAGATGACTGAAAAGAGAGTCTCACTAAGATAAGTTCTGTCTTGACCAAGTTCCTAAGATATCACAAATCAACAGAAAATAAATGATATGACAAATGTTACATAAAAAACTAAAGCCTCCGGATAAAAATCCTTAAAAGTATGCCCACCGGGAGGAAAAAGAACCCAGCATCCTGAAGCGTCGGTCCTGGCCGATGTAAATAATGAACACCATGAGCAGCTAGTCCATGAAGATACTGTTAACACAAACAAAACTACTATATAAGCACTGAACAAGAGCCCCTGCAAAAACAAAAGAGGGAAAAGGAAAAGCCTATGAAGAGGGAAAGTAGTTTGGCTCAGAACATAATTTTTTGTCCAACACAGAAAGGTTTCATATCACTGAGATCAGCCCATAATTCTTCTCTGGCTTACACACATTTGCAGAACAAATAGTGTGAATTAAACCAACACCATTCAATCCACTGCATTGAAATTCAAGTTTAAAGCCCAACTTGAAACAGAACAACTATGACTAGTAGTAGTTCCATATAATCATGTAGTTCAAACCATTTCTAATTAACTTTTTCTAATGGAATAAGCTTCCAGCAGTTCACAAGTTACATGAACATTCAATACAAATTAATTGCCAACAATAATTCCTAGTTTAAAAAAAAAATGAAGCAGAAAGAGAAAAAGAAATGAACCTGAAAAACGAGACCAGCAAGAAAATACTTCCAATTCCCGGCAAGAAGCGAAATTTCAGTTGACGTCTCTGCGCATACTTTCCTCCATAGCTTCACATTTCAAACAACACCAAAAAATCAATGAAACTTGGAATTTGTCCCAAAAAAAAAAAGTGGAACGAAAACAGCAATGGCGGGCTTCATTGTAACCTTGGGAGCCTCACGAGCAAAGATAACCGGCATTTTGGAATATGAGGTTAAAGCTCGTCATCAATCAGCATTAAGAACTCCAAATAAACCGCTATAAATTGGAATTCGAATCGTCCAACGTGATAATAAATTTAAATTTAAATTGAAAAAAAAAATTCGCAGAGAAAATGGAATTGGAGTTTTGATTTCAAAATTCGAAAATTAGGTTTGGGATCAATAGGAATCTATCTATATCTAATCTACAGCAACAGAATTTCACCAAATTCAAAACTCTCTCCGACTCTTTTTGTCTCTCTCAGTCTTCTCGGTCTCGGTGGTGGCAGTTGAGAAAGAAGGTTTTCCAAGTGGGGGGAGTGAGATGGGAAAACCAAATAATTAATTTAAAATAAAATAAATACTTGGGACAAAAGTTTTCAAAACATTTTTCTTTTTTTCCTGGGTTTTTTGTTTTTTTTTGAAGAAGAGTCAGCAAATCTGCATGACGTGTCCAATAAGCGTGCAAAGAAGGAACGCGCTCACGTGGCAAGCCGATGGAGAACCTATGTCGGCTACAACTTTTTATTTTATTTATTAAAACGTCGGCTACAACTTTCGAAAACAAGTTTTAACCCGATAGATATCAGGGATGATGGACCCACTATAGTATGGGTCCCACTTCATTTCTTCAACTCTATCGCACAATGTAATTGACCCAAAAATAGAGAGAGATAAGTCCTAGATAAACCACAGAAGAATGAGATATAGTTTAGTGAAAAAGGATCTCTGATTGCAGACCGACAGTTTTAGATTCGGATTTTATAGCATATTGGCAGTGTGTGTGAAACTCCTCTCCTCAAATATAGTTTGTATACAAAATCACAATAGGAGGAATTTCCGAAAATCAAAACGAATTTTTACAACTACAATAAACCAAAATTTAGAAAACCAATCATAAGGTTGTGTAAATTTATGTCATATATTGATCAGAGTATCTAGTACCATATTAGCTTCTTGATAAGTATGATGAATTTCTACTTTGTCCAACTGAAAAGGAAGGTAAAGATCTCATCCCGAGTGACAGTTAAAAAAACCCTAATCCATTTTCCCCAGTTTAACATATTAAATTGTCCCATAAGAGTTGCTCTCCATTAACAAAAGGCAAGGTATATAACCTTTTGGTGAGTCTAAGATGCAATGCATAATGACCAAATACAACCCATATTGGAAATGTATACTATATAGTAGTGTCATAGTTCCCACGCAATGTAAATGTATCATATATGTGTGATGTGAGACGTCCTCCTTTTTGCTTTTGGCTTTCCTCCTAAGTTTTGTACTGCATTCAAAAAGAAGCAAACCAGTGTTCCTTAAAGGTGCAGCAAAGAAAGCCACTTTCATAAGATTTCTCTTAGAGCACCCAGCAATCAATACACCCCACCTTGAGGGCACTCCTGGCATTCTAGCTCACTGTTTTAGTCTTGTAGGACATCTTCTTGTTGCAACTTCCATAATTGGGAGCTGCTTCACAGCAAAGATTTTATGCAGGGACCCCCTGATTATTGCCTTACAATGGAAGTTGATGTCCGCTCACTTGTATCTTCTACGTGTGTGTTCGTGTGTACGTGTGTACGCGGACGGGTGTGTAAAAGTGTGAGAGACATCCCTTTGATGTACAGAAATCTGTTGAATCAGGCATGGAAAAACAATGCAGCTGGAAAATGCACACCAAATGAGTAACCAAGAGGGAAAATAAACAGCCTGCAAGGCCTTATATTTCCATTTCAAGGAGGGGCTTGCACCCCAATACTGGAGGAATTGGATCATTATTCTCCAATATTCCCATCAGAAATTGAGTTTATTAAAATTCAAAGTGAAAAATAACATACTATTCACTCATTATATGCACATTTAAATTGATGAAACAGTTCCACTCAGAATACATTTGATGCACTTCATATTACTTCTGACATCTAAAGTACTCTGCGGATCCAAGACTCCAGTTATCTTCACGGGGATCATGAATCTAAAATCCAACCCAGCCAAATGAAGATACATGGTAACTATAAGAGGTAATCATGGTAAAACTAGACCCTCCCGGCTGGAGAAAGTGGGGGATATGAGACATATCTTGCAGGAACTTCCCCTTCCGTTCGATTTGGAGCACTTAATCCATCATTTTGCATTAATATGCTTTCTCCAGAAGTTTTTTCTTCTAACGAGTTCCTTGACTCCGAGAACTCACATAAGTTCCAACTATCTAATACTGCTATACAAATGGAGAATGCTTGTAAGATTGAGAATGAAGAACTGAACTCAACTGAATAGATACCATCCCTGAATGGGGACATACTGAAAGTAGACTGGTTTTCTTGTAAACCTCCCTGTGGATATGTAATGAAAGCAAAAGGTAACATTAGTTGGTAACTTTCAGAATAATATGGAAAAGAAAAAAAAATTATATATCACCCTGCTCAAGAAAAACACTATACCTGAGGGAAAAGCTCGAACCGATCTGTGATGGAACAAACCTTATGTGATTTCACTTTCTCATTGACTGGATTCTGATTGTCAAATATCCTAAGTTTGCAACCCAAATCCCAACCTCCACAGTCACATGATCCACCTGAATTCCAACGTTCAATCAGTGATGATGGTCCCCCATTACTTGGTAGACTATGGATACCACTTGGAAGTATGACTGTTGTGCTAATTAGGCCCTGACCACCAACAAAAGGCTTCTCTACAGCTTCCCCAGAATAAGAATGGCGTCTCACCCTTGACAAACACTCTTTTGAAACAACCGCAGGCAAGTTACTACAGTTATCCCAATGATGCCAATCTCCGGTGGATTGCTGACTGACCATTTTGGGGATTTTGACAACAGCAGCAGCTAGCTCATCACTTGGCTGGAAGTCTGAGGTTTCACAATCTGCCTGTCTCAGGTTTCCAGAAAATAAAACAAACTCTCTCATGCTAAAGTGATCCGGTCTAACCAAATTGGGAAACTGAGAATCAGCGACCTTCATTTGAGCAATAACATTACGGATGTAGTCATGACTCTTGCCTTTGCTGCCTTGATTTATCCAAGTTCCACTTTTTTTCTTGACTTCTCGGATACTGAAAAATGTGTAGATGCAGCTGCAGTCACCCTTTTTCAAGGTATTTAGCTTCTTCATCGTGGCTGCAAGGATGTCGATGTCATTGTCAACCGCAAATGTGAACAGGGGCAGGCCATTCTTAACTGCAACTCGTAGAAGAGCTTGAACTGCAGTTGATCCACACTTATTGGCCTTCACTGGCTCATTGACATTAATTGTCCTACAACCAGTCATACCTAATTTTACCTTCCCTGGCTGCTCAGACAAAGAATCCACCCGCCCCTCAGACAATATGGAATCTTTCTCTAATGGCTCCACTAAGTGATGGGAGTTTGCGACCTTTGACTTCAGTAGTGGATCCAGTAACCTTCTCAGAGGGGACTTGGCTCTGCCAGTGGCATTGGACTTTTGACCATCTGAAGCACCTAAGAATGTGGAAGTCGCAGTGTTCTCTGAACCAGGTTTAGCTGAAAAAGCTGTTGAGCTCAGCTGCTGTGTATCTAAACAGTCCTTAGAACTGGTATTCTTACTCATCTTACCCACACCGATGCTAAATCGGCGAAAAGGTGAAGTGTTTCTTACTTTTTCAGCAGTTGCTTTGCTTGGTTTCAGATCCAATCCTTTATAAGGCTCACTTACAGTTGAAGAAGATGTGGACACTACTGCTACTTTTTTCTCTTCTACATTTCTGCCTCTGTATGGGTTTGTTCCTGTTTTAGCTGACAATGATGCTGAGCTAGGTGTATTAGATTGAAATCTGAGAGTCGCACCATCTGTGGAGCCAAGGTGTTTTACCCGAGAGTGTTTACTTTCAACTTCAGAAGGAAAATGGCACGAATGTGGGAAATCAGAATTGAGCTCTGCATGGCAGGCCTCTTTGGGTCTCTCTGAAGAGCTTGCTCGAGTAGTTGTCTCTGCTCTTTGATGAAGCAGTGTTGTTGAATCAGAAAGGTGGGAAACCCCAGAGTGATTGTTTTCGGGAAAATCTCTAGGCAAAAGCAGAACAACTTTCTTGCATCCTTCAGGAATATCTAATTCAAAATTTTCTGAATATGGTTTCTGTAAGTTCTCTGCTTTCTGAATAAATTCACCAACTTGAGTCTTTTTCTTTACCTTTAAATGAGCTGCCATTTCCAAATGTGGGCCATTCCACAAACTTCTTTTTTCTGGCTCACTCTTTGCATCTGAATCTTTACTCTTGCACTGTTCCACCTTCATGTCTATGCGGCTTCTGCATAGAGATGTATCTGTTCCAATGAACTTTTCCGGCCCATTCACGGTGCTACTCTGGTCAGCTTTAAGGTCTTGAAACTTTTCAACCCTTTCTCCAAAAGAGCTGACAACTTCAGAATGGCCTTCTGTTGGAGATTTCGTGAAATGAGATTGCAGTGAATGACGGTGCATCCTTGGCCGAGCAGGAGAACGGCTGTGACCTCGGCTGGAATGGGTTGATGATCCATCGGTCGAAAAACATGAGGTTGTATTACTACTGGACGGTGAATAACGGCTACTTCTGTATGGCATCTGTTTATGGCTACACTGCCATTTTTCTAGGCGGCCCCAGTCTAGGACCCCAACATTTAAAACTTTCTCCTGAAGGTTTTTTCCTCTCTCAAGATAACTTGGCAAATTTGACATGTGCCTAACAAGTTCTTCTTCAGCAGTTGTCTTTCTATTAATCCGCTGCTTTTGGTGGTTCCCAACAGAATTAGATGGGCTATCTTTTACATTTCTTGTAATCTCATGATGGAGATCGGCATAGGACAAACCAGGCTTTCTTGATTGGGCCTGGTCTTGCAGATTTATACTTGCATTTATTTGGCGCAACATGTTACCAGAAGTTCCTAGAGATTGTTGATCATTGGAATTCTTTATGGGTTCTAAACAGCCATCCATGGTGGTATCTGCAATGCCCTGGTTTATCGTACCTGGAAAACCTTGCTACAAGGAAGCTCCATATGTTCTTATTCAGCTGAGCAGATGGATTGATTCACAACAATGCTGGCCAGTCTGAAGATAAAATAAAGAGAAAATTGAATACTGCAGCCCAAAAAAGTGAAAAACTGACGCAAGTTTTCCAAAATAAATGGAAGGTCACCATGAATACCATCATATACTACTACCAATCTGCTAAGTAGACTATTTTTCTCTCACTAACTAAATTAACAATATTGGTTAATCGACATAAGAAAAATTCCCTTTGCACATGTCAAGAAGCAAAGCAACAAAGTCTTTTAAGTTTTAACGAGTGGAGGTCTCCCTTGTCAAGCCACCCAAAAAAAAGTGGAACCACAACTCCTCTCAACATCTTAGACCACATTAGTGTCACATGAACCACATTCTAATTGCAGTGTTTACCATAATTACACCAGAAGAATTCAGGAATCTATCCCCAATGAAAGTTATTTCAGGAAAACTTCACAATGAAAAAAAAAAAAAAAAAACCAAAACACAATACAACATGCATCTTGATTATCATCATTTTCAGTCAGCGCACATAGTTCATTAACAAATGCAGTCAATTCCCACAAAATAGTAGAAGAATATCAGGGAAGCAGATAAGCTCTAAGAAATTTCAAATCTTACAATCAGGAGGAGAAAATCGCACAATGGTATTTGCCCCCACTGCTCAGAGAACCTTTATTCATAAGCTCACAGCATAAAAATTCGAAAATTTATCGTCCACAGAACTCAACTACGCTAAGAACTAGGCAAAATGGTAGCGTATTAATCAATTCATATGAATTGATAGATGATGAAGCCGACCTTCATGGCGCGAAACTGAAATCTCATGCAATACGACAAGTGGGAGCTGTATATGGTAATATGGACAAAGAGGGAAGCAGAGAATCACATTCAAAACCAAGAATTTGGTGGTCCATTAAGACCCAATCTCAAAAATCTAAGATAAGGGTAAAAACGACCTGTCGTCGTCGGCATCATTGTCGCCGCTAAGCCTAATGGTAAAGACAAAGCTCGCCAGCTATTCGAAAATCAAATCCAGAGCTCTCTCAACTTTCAAAAAAATTTGAAGCAGTTCGTTTGGAAAAATTTGAAAAGAACGACAGAAAAAGGAAAGCTCTTTCCTTTCGTTTTCTTTTTCTCTCACTTTCTCCGCTGCCAACCAGCGAGTAAATATTTCAGCTGTCAAATTCCAATCCAGAAATAAATGAACAAAAACGCGCAAACCAGCACAAAAATCAAAGAAAAATCAACAAAATTACATTTCTCGGGAAACAAACGGAAAATATTCTTGCAATTTCTGAATAGTACTCACCAGAGTGAATCTTTGGTGATGCAGAGGCAGGAAACGCCATTAACGGAAACTGCGACTGCCTCGAAGAAGAAGCAATACGTGTCGGTGGCTCATTGGTCTGTGAAAACAGAAAGGTGAAAGCAGAGATCAAAGGCCAAGTAGAATCGTAGAGCAGCCTCGTAATCCCAAATGCTTGGCTTTTCCCTTCCCCAAACTCCAAAGCCTCTCAGAATCTTAAGCTAAAAAACTGAGAAAGAAAGAGGTGGTGTTGATGTGAGTGTGATGAGTGTGTGTGTGTGTGTGTGTGTGTTTTCTTTCTGGCTGAAGCTAATTTGTTTTGTACCGTGAGGTACAAACAGTCAAAGCAGAGAGAGATGGAGAGAGGGGAGGCAATCGTTGTCATCGGACGGCTAAAAGGAAGAACGGATTATCGGGCGGTCACATCGTATAGGCTCCTAAAGACAGGAAGTATGTTCCTGGGCCCCACTTTGAAGTGCCTTAATGTATTTTATTTGTTCCTAAACTTTCTACCAGTTCGGTTTGGTCTTCGTATATGAAGATTTTCATTAAAAAATGTGGGCCCGCCCGAATTGGGTTAAGGAGTTGTGAATGTCGTTTTCAATGTCTAATATAATATCAATTTTGTCTCTGACCCCGGCAAATTGATCTTATTCTCTCGGAGTCAAAACAAAGTGTATTTACCGATAAATGAATACCATTAATTAATTGGTTAATTTCATTTTTGTCAAAACATATCTTTTTATATTAAAAATAATCAAGCTATTATTTTTCATTTAGCTTTAGGTGAAATTCGAAAGTGCAATCTATAAAAAGCCACACACAAAAATAAAAGTGCATCACTTTCGTTTTTATTAAAATAACAAAATGATACATTTGCCTTTCTAAAAAGTAAATAATTAGTGCTAATGAAGATTGGTTGAGTTGGTGAGGATCATTTTCTTCACTATTCATGCCTAGATTTGAGTAATGCAGCCGACAATCCCTCTTGGTGGTTTATCTATAAAAACCCAAAAAAAAAGAAGTTAAGATCGTCTCTGTAAGTCTTCAAAGAGATCTTGATAGGCTCTAACCCTCCAAACTTTTTTTAAAAAAAAAAAAAAAGTAAACAATTAGTTGATTTGTGACCTAAAACTAGTAAAACATAAAAACAATATTGATGATAGTATGATACTTACAAAAGTGCTCGACCGAAAAAAAAAAAGATACTTACAAAAGTAAATATGATCATTTGCATTTTCAAATTTCACAAATAAATAGATAAAAAAAGAGACCGAAACTAAATTTCCTATTGATTAATTAGGAAAATATACAAACCTGGTTTAATTTCCTACCGTTTCAAAGCATTAACTTGCTAAGTTTTCAAAGATATGTGAACCATAAAACATCCGTTCTACTAATATAAAGCAAAAACTCATTATAGTTAAATTTTCATATAACTCAAATTGCCCTCGTTTAAAGAAAAAATTCAAAACACAATTACTTCATATTAAGGGCATAAATACGTTTTAAAAAAAACGAAGAAAACAAAAAAATTAAGAATCTATGTCCAACAAAATTCTTTACAAATAGAGGTAACACGCGCACGAAGGAATGTCGCTTTACTATTGTTACAGTTAAACATGCTGGAGAAAGTATGAAAGTGATGATCCCCTTTTTTTTAATCCCTAAAATAAGATGTACCAAAAGGCTGAAGAGGATATGCTTTTGAACCAGCGCCTGGGATTAAAGTGATCACTTTAAGCTCAAAAGGGGATCAAGGAGAACAGTAAGAGAAAAAGAATAAAGAAAAAGGTGAGAATATGATGAGAAAGAAGAAGAAGTAATAAAATAGAAGCATAATGCAGATGGAAAAGGGAGTTTCAGGCTCTAAGCCTTAGCATCATCATTGCAATGTAGATCCAAGATTGTAATGCTCATGACCCTATATTGAAAACGATAAAAAATGAATCCTATGAATCCATGATTGAGAAGAATTATAAGGCCACGACAAATGTTAAGAGCATTCCTACTTGCCATGATTGTGTATTCATAAATTTACAGCCATGTAAAATCAGACAGTTAAATTCCAACAAAGAAAAGGACAGAAAAAAGTTTTTGTTTTGAGGTATGATTTTACAATACTCATAGTCATTTTTTTTTATATAAATAATATTATTTCTTCTATTTTTCTCTCATTCTTCTAGGTTTTTAGATCCGATCAAAGAGAGCATATTTCAACGAGATAGTTCTTTTTCAACTCTCTCAAAATAGAATATATTCCAAACATATCTACCATGGCTCCTTACTTCGACAAGATACAAATATCTAAACCCTATTGAGCAAAATATGTGAGATTTACTTTTTCTTATGGGTAGATAGGTTGTGTTTTGACTAAAATACATCTTTAAAGTAGATCACGTGACCAATTTTAACAATTGACAAAATACGATGAGAGGGACCAAACTGATGTGTTGAGCAAATCATTAAGTACCAAATTGATTTATTTAAAACTTAAAGAACTCAAATGAAGACTTTTGGAAAATTCAGAGACCATTCGTGATAAAAACTCTCCTTCTTTTTAATGTTGATAAGTACTAAACATAGAGAAATGGTTCCAGTAGATAAACCATTGTCCAAAAAGCGTTTTCCATAATTATTTTTTAAGTTGGAATGTGGGATAAAACGATTTATTCCTAGAAGGTAAAAAAAAAGAAAAGAACGTGCTACATATAATTGGCAAATTGACTATATATTATTCAACAACTTTTAACATTACCATGATTATTACCACTCAAGCATTATATTCTTCATGATTGAAGTATGTATGATCTTTCACAAAAAAAATATATATCAAGGTAAGAAATTTCCAAGTGCTCGTTGATACCACACTGTAAAATGATTTGTTGTCTACTCTTTCTTGGGAATTAATGCAAAGCCAATGTAGCCTAGCTTACGATTTTTCCTTTCCTATTTTCATACCAAACAAACACTCGATAAGAAGGAATACGACTGACATGATTGACTGGGCTTGTGATTTTGGAAGTAGTCACATGGGATTCAGCCTGGTTTTGGACGTCAAACAAATTGACGTTCAAGTTGGAACCTTTATTTTATTTTATTACGCAAAAGGCATAAAATTCACAAATTTGGCCAACTCGGCAATTATGCAGACATGTATCACTTCCTTATGCGTATCTTTTGGATCCCATTTAGGGATTTCATTGTCCAATCGATTTGCCCATGTGCTGGTGGGGGATATGAGACAAATCTTGAAAAGAAACATGCAACCAAAAAGAAAGGGACAATATTTATTAGTGAATCGTAGGATATATTTAGAAAATATATGACACTAGAATATCGTTAAGTGATGTAATTAATTCACGTATTATAATTATTTTAACATGAATTATTGATATCAAAATTGTACGTATCATAATATGCAACACAATCCACCAAAAGCCAGATACGAACATGATCATTGCTATATAATTTTCAAATAATGTAGTGTAGTCTACCATCCATCATTAGGTTTTAGCTATTATCCATATTATCATTTGTACCTCTCATAAATCTTTTCTCACCGTTGAAGCTTACGTGAAAACGATGGCATCAAACTCATTACTTAGCCTGCAGTGAACAGATCAATCAGTCCTCTCAGCTTAGACTAATGGGCCTTGGTAGGTAGGAGCGTTGGGCTTGAGTCTTAAATCTGATAGATTATAAGTTAAGAGCTTTTTAAAGGTCAAGCTCATGGATAGTTCGTGACAAAGAATTATGCGTAGCGGGTGGTTGGTTAGTATAATGTGTCTCTTCACTTACATCCGAGTTTAATTTCTTTATTTTTGAATTATTACTTGTTTTATGAAAGAAAAAAACAAAACAAAACAAGATAAGATTGTCGCTTTATTTAAGAAAACAAAACTAGAAAAAATATAAATGAGTCGGCATTAAGAAATGGAATTACAAAGGATCAAGAAAAGCCTTATGAGCCGGCATGATGAAAATGTAAACATTGTAAAAAAGATTAATTCAAGTAATAACAAGATAAAATACATTATGAGCAGGTTAATTATGCGACCAATGGTGAAGGATCAACATTAAGAAAAGCCTTAATTTGTTGAGGACTAATGTAAAGCCTACTGCCTACCATAATTAAGTTACTTGAAAATGTCTTCCCCTTTTGATAACACCCAAAGGAAGACACATGTACTCTCTAAAATTCACCATGAGGAAACGAATAATTAACATCTAGTTGTTGAAGAGTTCAATACCTCTACAACTTTGAAAGAGAAAGTGATAATTCTAGAAACTTTTAGAATGTGATTGATTCATGTTTACGAATGAACAAAAATAAAATTATATACATTAAGCCAACGCAGCTTTCTGGCCTTATTTCACTTGAGTTACGACTTTTTGCACTCGGGTTCGAACGAATTCCAAAGAATTTCAGTATGATATATAAAATTAAAAACGTTAGTTATAATATAGTTTTACAAGAAACCACACAATTTCATTAATATCAACATGGATGACACTTGACACTCACAGACAGCCACACAATGACACGTACTCACATATATTATCACTTTGATTTAGGCACTCTTTATTTCTACTACATACTCTGTGGATGCACTAGAGAACCCAGATCATCTTAGAGTCCTCAATTTTAATTAACCAGAGATTTCAATGGCTTTGACATCAGGCTTCTTCACCTCTGCCTTTGGAACAGTGACACTCAGAACCCCATTCTCCATTGCAGCCTTAATCTCGTTCAACTTTGCATTTTCAGGAAGCTGAAACCTCCTCAAGAACTTGCCGCTGCTGCGCTCCACTCTGTGCCACTTGTCGTTCTTGTCCTCCTTCTCTACGTTCCTCTCTCCGCTGATCTGAAGCACCCTGTTGTCTTCAACCTCCACCTTCACCTCTTCTTTCTTCAGCCCCGGAAGGTCTGCCTTGAACAAGTGGGCTTCCGGGGTCTCCTTCCAGTCGATCCTCGTGTTCAGGAAAGCTGAATTTTCCCGGGAAAATTTAGGGAATGTGGAGAGTGATGAAGAGGAAGGGAATGGGAAATCCTTGAATGGGTCCCAGATATCGAGAGAGGAAGGGTCGAAAATGCTGCCTCGTCGGAAGCTGGGAATGATCGACATTGGAAAAATTGATGGGTTTTGTTTGGATGCTAAGAAAGTTTGAGAATTTGAATCGTTAAAGAGAATTGCTGCTTTGCTTGATTGGTTTGGGAAAGTAGAGGATTGGTTAGGTATTTAAAAAGAAGCCAAGAATATTCTAGTGAAGACTGGGCCTTGCAAACGCTTCTGTGATTTTCTCTGGAAAATTCTAGGATTGCCTAGAATCTGTGGGCGGGGCTTCTTTGTGGGCTCATAACACAGTTAGATGAGTGATGGACCACTGGACTTCAAAATTCACCCAACCTACCCAGCACCATTTTTGTAAATTTTGAAATTCACTTTTACCCTTCAAAGAAAATTAAAAACTAATGCGATTCATACTGAAGGAACATAATATAATGTGCAGATGCATTATGCTTCTTATCATTAGAGGTAGGCATCAATCCGGCCGAATCGATGAAACCAGCCGAATCAAACTATAACTACTGGTTTGGTTTGGTTTTGATCAAAAAAAAGTCAAACGGTTTAAAAACCAAATCGGACTGTATATGGTTTGGTTTTGAGCTTTTGTAAACCAGCCTAAACCAAACTGGACCGTTTATGTGTATATATTTTTTTTTTTTTTTTTACATGTGTAATACTCTAATTAGTTAATTACTATATATGAAAATTTGAATTGAGCTATATTAGTTAGTGAAATATGAAGTTTTATGAATTTTGAGCTTTAGGATGGTTTCATACTCTAAAAAATGAATTATGTATGAAGCAAGTTGTTAATTTGTTGGTTAAAATTGGGCAAACAATGTTGAAAAAATGCAAAAAGAAAGAGAATTGGACTTAGGCTCAAACCGGCCGAGCCAAACCGTCTTAAATTAGTTTGGTTTGGTTCAGTTTTCTTTATAACTTTTATTCAAACCGAATCAAACCAAACCGTCATATTATAATTGATTCGGTTGTAGTTATGAGGTATAACCGATCCAATTTGGACCGTGCCCACCCCTACTTATCACCCTCAAGTAGCTATTTTAAAGAAAATGTGGGGTCTCCCTATTCCCCCTGAAGTCAAAATTTTCTCATGGTTACTTATCAGGAAAAGGCTTCAAGTCCGAAACAATTTACACAGCTTCCTACCCCAGATTAACCCTGAGTGCCCCCTCTGCAATGCTCGCAGGGAAATCATTACTCACCTCTTCTCAACTTGTCCCTTTGCTCAAAGTGTTTGGAGTTGTACCAACCTGGCCCCTGCGATTTCTTCTCCAAATTTTGACTTTCTCACCTGGTTGGGTACGCTACCTTCTACTACTACTTCTAGAGGCCCTGACATTCTTTCCAAAGCTCTACTGCTATGTTGGTAGATCTGGGAAACTAGGAATAACCTGATTTTCAAAGACATCAACCCACATCCTGTTTGTGTGCTTACTATGGTTGGGCAGGTTAGTTTAGACTATTAGCACCAAAATTGCAAGAAGGTGGAGGGACCTAAAACACCTCTTCATATTAAATGGGAATCCCCCAAGTGAATGGGTCAAATTGAATTTTGATTGTTCTGTTTGGAATGGTTCAGCGGCTACTAGCTTTGTTATCCGAGATTCTGATGGTCATATTTTACTGGCTAGTGCTTAGAACATTGGTGACAATACCATTTCTGCGCGGAATGCATTGCCTTACGGGATGGCCTTGCTTATGGGACTCATAGAGGATGGCGCAAAGTTCTTGTTGAAGGAGATTCTAAACTTATTATTAACTGCGTAAATCAGAAAGCTTTGACCCTGTGGAGTATCAACCTCTTGATTAAAGATATAGTGCTTATCAGCTCCTTTTGTGATTCTTGGTCTGTCAGTCATGTATTCCGTGAGGCTAATTTCACGGCTGATGCTATTGCTAGCTTGGGCCATGCACTAAATCCTTCCAAGCTTTGGGAGGCGGCTGCCTCTGAACTGTTCAATCCCTTTGCTACATGAATCAATTCATTAATATTTAAACCTGAATTTGGACAATTATTGACAAAAAAAGCTTGAGTTTACATTGATGACAATTGACACTCCAAAATCAAACAAAGAAATACATAATGTGAATTGCAGTAGAGAATACAGAGACAATATTAACCAGAGATTTCAATGGCTTTGGTTCGCCCCTGCCTTGGGAACAGTCACACTCAGAACCCATTCTCCAACGGGAACAGTCACACTCAGAACCCCATTCTCCATTGCAGCCTTAATCTCCTCTACCTTCGCATTCTCTGGAAGCTGAAACCTCCTCAAGAACTTGCTGCTGCTGCGCTCCACTCTCTGCCATTTGTCGTTCTTGTCCACCTTCTCTACATTCCTCTCTCCAATGATCTGAAGTGCCGTCCTCGAGCTCCACCTTCACCTCTTCTTTCTTCAGCCCCAGAAGGTCTGCCTTGAACACATGGGCTGCTGCGGTCTCCTTCCAGTCGATCCTCGTGTTCAGGAAAGCTGAATTTTCCCGGGGAAAATTCAGGGAATGTCGAGAGTGGTGAGGAGGATGGGAATGGGCAACTTTTTTCAAAAGAAATAGTATCGCCGTGCGGCTATACTGGGGGTAGAATTTTTTTAAAGCATTAGTAGAGCCGCGCGGCTATACTCTCCTTTTAAATATTTTTTAAAATAGTATAGCCGGGCGGCTATAATCTTGTTTCCAATTTTTTTAAACAAATAGTACAGCCGGTCGGCTGTACTAGGCTAATTTTTTTATTTTTTTAAATAAATAGTATAGCCGGACGGCTATACACCATTTTTTTAAATCTTCTTATAAATAGTATGGGGCTATACGTCTTCTTATAAATAGTATGGGGCTATACGTGGTTTTTTTTTTTTCCAATTTCTTTTAAAATTAATATAAGTTCATAAATCATTCCGGTTAAAAACTGGGTGAATTTTTCGACCTAGATGGGGGAATATTAAATTTCCTGAAATCTGAGGCATCATTATTTATTTATTGAGTCAAAAGCAAACGAAGTCATGATAAGATATCAAAAGACTATTAATTCAGAAACAAACGTAAATGTAACTTTAAATAGAGAACATGGACGACACTTGACACTCCCAGACAGCCACACAATGACACAAATTCACATGTAGAAATATATCCATCACTTTTACTTAGGCACTCTCTATTTCTACCACATACTCTGTGGATGCACTACAGAACCCAGATGATCTTAGATTCCTCAATTTTAATTAACCAGAGATTTCAATGGCTTTGACATCAGGCTTCTTCACCTCTGCCTTTGGAACAGTGACACTCAGAACCCCATTCTCCATTGCAGCCTTAATCTCGTTCAACTTTGCATTTTCAGGAAGCTGAAACCTCCTCGAGAACTTGCCGCTGCTGCGCTCCACTCTGTGCCACTTGTCGTTCTTGTCCTCCTTCTCTACGTTCCTCTCTCCGCTGATCTGAAGCACCCTGTCGTCTTCAACCTCCACCTTCACCTCTTCTTTCTTCAGCCCCGGAAGGTCTGCCTTGAACACGTGGGCTTCTGGGGTCTCCTTCCAGTCGATTCTGGTGTTCAGGAAAGCTGAATTTTCCCGGGAAAATTCAGGGAATGTGGAGAGTGATGAGGAGGAAGGGAATGGGAAATCCTTTAAGGGTTCCCAGAGATCGAGAGAGAAAGGGTCAAAAATGCTGCCTCGTCGGAAGTTGGGGATGATCGACATTGGAAAAATTGATGGGTTTTGTTTGGATGCTGAGAAAGTTTGAGCGTCGATTTGTAGTGGTTAGAGAATTTCTGCTTTGCTTGATTGGTTTAGGAAAGTAGAGGATTGGTTGGGTATTTAAAAGGAAGCCAAGAATAATCTAGTAAAGACTGGGCCTTGAAAACGCTTCTGTGATTTCTCTGGAAAATTCTAGGATTCTCGAGAATCTGTGGGCGGGGCTTCTTTGTGGGCTCATAACACGCTCATAACACAGTTAGACGAGTGATGGACCACTGGACTTCAAAATTCACTCAACTTTGTAAAATTTGAAATTCACTTTTACCCTTCAAAGAAAATTAAATACTAAAAAATAAAAACCCATGAGATTCAAATTGAAGGAACATAACATAATATAAATATAAAAACTGAATATGAATCAAGAAATGGAATAATTAGGTGGTCTGACAAAGTTATTTGAGGATTTGCAAGTTTTTCAAATCTTTAATGAGATTAGTATATATATATTTTCATTCATGGTGTGGTCTAGTATCACGTGAAGAATTAGCATGAATTGGGAAAAAAAAAAAAAAATTGCGAGGCTGAAAATATTTCTTACTAATTATCTGGAACAAGGGTAAATACGAAACACACAGCAAAAAGAAGTAGGAAATATAAAGGAAGGGCAAAAAATATGTAGTGCCCCCTTGCACATGCAGTGAGAAAACACTATCATCATCAACTTCGTCGTCTTCTTCATTATCCTCATCAGAATCATCATCAGTCTCCTCATCATCCTCCTTGAGGGTCTGGGTTGATTCTTCTTCATGGGTTTGTGGTTATATGAATCAATGTGTGAGTGCAATATAACAACGACTCTTTCAAATTTTTCTAAAAAGAAATCTTAGAGCCGCGCAGCTATACCCGGGTTTCTCCTAATTTTTCAAAAGAAATAGTATAGCCGCGCGGCTATACCCGGTTTTTCCATGCAGTGAGAAAACACTATCATCATCAACGTCGTCGTCTTCGTCATTATCCTCATCATCCTCTTGGTGGGTCTAGGTTGAATATTCCTCATGGATTTGTGGTTATATGAATCAATGTGTGAGTGTAATATAACAACTCCTCTTGCCAACATGTAGCTTCACTTGGTTTGAACTGTGAATTCAAATTCATGTTGTTAATGTTAGTAAGTAATAACAGAACTTTGTTTATGCTCACATAATCGGCATAAACGGGTTGATTGAGATATCGAATTGATATCAGATATGAATTATTGGTTACACTGTTTAAGAATTATAAGATAAGACACTGATTGCTAGATGAGTTTCAACATTTTCATACTGATATTTGGACTAACATTACTTTATTTGGATCCAAACGTTAGAGATTCTTATGCAAATAATGAAGTAATTCGATGTGTTCATATTGGGTTACTCTGTGTTTAGGGAAATCCAGATGAAAGACCCGCAATGCAAACCATAGTTCTCATGCTAAGCAGTTACTCTGTTACCATGTTATTACCTCAAAAAGCCAGCATTTGTTCTGCATAGTTGAACTGAGCTGAACATGCCATCATTTACAAGTACTGACTCATCTGATCAACCAACTAGCAAATCATTGTCATTTTCTGTTAATGAAGCCTCAATTGCTGAATTATACTCGCGGTAGTCTATATCGAACAAAGCATGATCAATCTTGCAGGACTGTACTTGGGAAGTTCTGTGATTATTGTTTCGTTTCTCTCTGCTTTTCCTGGTTGCTCTAGCTGTTCTGTTTTTTGTTAGTTTAGTTAGTCTGTGGTCCCTAGGGGCTCTGTGTTGGTTTGGTTACCATTGTAGCATTGTATTTCTTGGCCTTTTAGGCTTTTGTACCTCTTTTTTTTTTGCTTAATCCAATGTTTTGATCAAATTTGACTTTAAAATTCGTTAAATGGCCAGTTTGTTTATGAAATTAGGATCAAATTCATATTAAAAAGTAAATTAAGAACATAATTAACCTCTTGCTACATGAATAAATTCATTAATATTTAAACCTGAGTTTGGACAGACATAAAAAGCTTCAGTTTACCCCAAAATTAAAGAGTTAGCCTAAGCTTTGCCTCAAAATTAAAGAGTTAGCCCAATACGTATTGAAAGAGTTTAGGTAGGGTGGGTCTCAAATCATGAGCTGGTTGGGTAAATATTTTTTTTTCACTGATTCTTATAAATATTTGCCATATTTTCACCACTCCAAAACTCTCAAAATCCAAATTCTACACCCAAGGACAAACTCAGGAATTTTTATATGAGTGGGTAAATAAATTTACTTCTTAGGAGTGAAACGAATTCAACAATATATGATTACAACAATATATGATTACGTATCTCATATTTTTCTTTATTGGTTTATTATAATAGAGACATCACTCATTTATATATAAACCTTCATTGTTCCGTCCTTGTCTACACCTTCATTGTTGGTGTGGAACATCACTCATTTATATATAAACAAATTAAATACAATGATTGATTCGTATGCAACTATGAAAACACTTTACCTGAATGATCTCAATGTTCAAATAAATCAAAGATATTTTACCTAAAATTATTAATTTCCTCTAATATCTTATGTGACATTATTTTTGTCTCATGAATATAATCTAAAATGATACATAGAAGAGTTATGATATTGATTTTCCTCACACAACTATTGAAGCTGTCAAGAAAGCAAAAAATGGATGAAGCGATTCATCTTTAGGCTTCCAATTAAACTTTAGAAAGCAAACAAATTTCATTATATTATTTACCGTCATGTTAAGGACATGAGTGCGAAAATACTGTGAGATGTTCCTCACAAAAGTGGTATGAAAATTCTGATGATTATGAAGAGTCATGGATCATTGCAGTTAAAAGCTAGGTGGATTAGGATTAGGATTCCCAAATCTGCTGCTTCATTATTTATTGATTCAAGAGGATTAGGCTTAAGAATTGGGTTAAGCAAAAGCAAACAAAGCCCATGATAAGATATCAAAAACGAAAAAGTAAATGTAATTTTAGATAGAGTCGAACATAAGAAATCTTAGGATCACAATGCAATTTAATTTGAAGTTTAATGCCACTCAAAAAGTTTCAAACACAAGAAAGCATTTTACTAATACATGAAACCAGAAAAGCAACACATACAATTCAGAACAGGAACCAGGCAAAGCCTCAAAAACGCAAAACACAAATTAGCAAAATTACAATCATGATGGCAATTATGTTACAAGAAATCACTCATTACATTGATGACAATTGACACTCCAAAATCAAACAAAGAAATACATAATGTGAAATTCAGTAGAGAATACAAAGACGATATTAACCAGAGATTTCAAAGGCTTTGGCATCAGGCTTCTTCGGATTTTTCAAATTTTTTCAAAAAGAAATACCGGCTATACTCGATTTTTTTCCAAATTTTTTTAAAATAGTATAGCCGCCCGGCTATACTCGGTTTTTTCAAATTTCATTGATATCGACATTCATGACAACTGACACTCTAAAATCAAACGCAGAAATAGATAATGTGAAGTGCATATGCAGTAGAGAATACAGAGACGATATTAACCAGATATTTCAATGGCTTTGACATCAGGCTTCTTCACCTTTGCCTTTGGAACAGTGACACTCAGAACCCCATTCTCCATTGCAGCCTTAATCTCGTCCACCTTTGCATTCTCAGGAAGCTGAAACCTCCTCAAGAACTTGCCGCTGCTGCGCTCCACTCTGTGCCACTTGTCATTCTTGTCCTCCTTCTCTACGTTCCTCTCTCCGCTGATCTGAAGAACCCTGTCGTCTGCAACCTCCACCTTCACCTCTTCTTTCTTCAGCCCCGGGAGGTCTGCCTTGAACACGTGGGCTTCTGGGGTCTCCTTCCAGTCGATTCTGGTGTTCAGGAAAGTTGATTTTTCCAGGGAAACTTCAGGGAATGTGGAAAGTGATGAGGAGGAAGGGAATGGAAAATCCTTTAAGGAGTCCCAGAGATCGAGAGAGAAAGGGTCGAAAATGCTGCCTCGTCGGAAGCTGGGGATGATCGACATTGGAAAAATTGATGGGTTTTGTTTGGATGCTGAGAAAGTTTGAGAATTGTTGCTTTGCTTGACTGGTTGGGAAAGCAGATGATTGAATGCGTATTTATACGGGGCCGAAGAGTTTTCTAGAATAGACTGGGGCTTGCGTGTTTGTATGGATTTCTCTCAAACTTTCTAGGATTCTCAGGTGGCTTCTTTGTGGGCTCGTAACAGTTGATGAGTGATGCACCCCCTGGATGACGTAAGAGTTGGAAAAAGAACCGGTGAACCAGTTAAACCCGGGAGCGGTCCAGTCATGTCCTATTTATTTCCAAAATTAATAGTCAAACCAAATAAAATAATCTGTTTGATTTGGTTTCCATTAAGTACAACCCGTTTTATTCGGTTTGGGTTTCGTTAGGCTTGTCCCATCATTACTTGATGCCCAAAAGTAATACTCAACTTCCCTAAATTAATTAATCAAAAAATTCATAGAGAAAAAAAGAAATGGATGATGGTGTTGGAAGCATGGATTGAGGATATGAGGGAGGGAGATGAAGGAAGTTGAGACCGTGATGAAGATGAGGGAGGCTATAATTTTGGTATTAAATTCATAATAAGAATGAGTTATATATATATCAATATATTGGTAGACATTATATACTCGGTCCAATTTTGTTTTTAAGTGGCAAAATCAAGAACCGAACTGGTTCAAGTCAAAACCAATTTTTTTAGTTTTTTTCGATCTAGTTTGGTTCAACTTATTGATTTTCCAGTTCAAATTCTCACCCATATAACCCAATTTAGTTGCACTTTCACTTCCTTTAAGATTGAGAGAACCGAATTGAAACGGTCCTTGCTCTCTTTTTTGTAAATAACTTATAACTCAAGTGATTAAAAGTAGTTATTCTTGCACCCAAAATCGTGTTTTGAATCCCCCTCTCTAATATCACTTATATGAAACAAAAACAAAATCTACTCATATCTTGCATAAACCATTTCATATGCCATTTAAATTCCCCACTAAAAGAACCAAATTTAACCATAAAGCATTGAGGCATTTCACACCTCCCTATTATACCTACATTCCCATATAGAGTACTCGTTTCCTCATTTGTGCCCGTCTAGTTACTTTTCCTTTTTCATTTTTTCAACATGTAGCCCAATTACAATCAAAATATTCACAACTTGATACCCTTTTCTTCTCTTCATTTTCTAGTGTATCAAACCATACTAAAATTCATCATATACCATAAAACTTCAAAGTTCAATAACTAATATAGCTACAATTCAAATATCAATAACTTCAAAGTTCCATGAAACTTCAAATTCAATATTCATATCTAGTGATTATCCAATCAAAGTTCCATCAAACTTCAATTCAAATATCATTTTTATATATAATAAAAATGAACATATACATAAGCAGACAATCTGATTCAGTTTAAGTCAATTTGCAAAAGCTCAAAATCAAACCGAACTAAATCATTTATAGTTCAAATAAGTTTTTAAAGTTTTTGACTTTTTCTTGATAAAAACCAAATCAAACAAAACTAGTAATTTCGGTTTGATTTGACCGGTTTAGTCGATTGAACCAAAGTGACCTAAGAGTTTGCTTATGGCTAGTAGGGAGTCAACGACTTTGAAAGTAGCATGTCTTACGTTTATGGCTCTCCTATTTCAGTTTCCCTTTTCTTAGAGGTTGTAAGTGTTTCTTTTCTTGTCGGTATCCATTTTTTCCATTGTGGTTTGGGCCATTTTCCCATTGTATCTCATAAGTCTACATTTATGTTTCCTTTCTTGCTGATATGGCAACGTATAGTTTCATGCCAGAAATCAGATTGAGATGCATCATTGACCTGAAATTAAAATTGAAGTTCATATAATAATCTACTAAAAATAAAATTTACTAGAATTATCTCAATCTTTAAAGAAATCAAAGAGACTTTACCTGAAATTGTTAGTTTCCTCTAATATCTTATGTCAAATTTGTCTTTTGAATATAATCTCAAATGATACATAGAGGAATTAAGATGATATTCATCTTCCACACACAACTATTGAAGCTGTAAGAAAGCAATAGTCGATATTAATGTTGGGAAGCAAAGTTTTTATTATTATTTTTTACCGTCATATTAAGGACATGAGTGCAAACATACTGTGAGATGTTCTTCACAAAAGTGGTATGAAAAGTTGGATAAATGATGAGATTTATTCATGTCAATTGCACATATTTGAGAAAAACTTATATGTGTTTTAATATCAACAATCCTTGAATTTATGTCTGAGTTGGAGGATGGAAATTTAAAAACAAATTAGATGACCAAAATAAATGCTTTTTAACGGCAATAGTCCTTGACTTTATATCCGAACTGCAGGAGAAATTATGCAATAGTACCGTAGCACAGATGATGTGGTGCTGCGGCCCAGTAGTTTTTTGACACGCAATAAAACCTTAACATGTCAGCAATTAAACTTAACTGAAGTTGTAATGTTAGGCAACGTCGTTTGACGGTTTAATCCCGTTTGCGTTTAACCCGAGTAGATTCTTCTTTGAAGCTAATCCCTAATTGAAATATCTGATAATTCGTTGAAGCTCCTCAAATTTATTGCTTATTCTCAATCTTCTGAGGTGTTTGTGCAATCTGGAGTCGGGTTTGAAAAATCCTAACATTCAATCAGTTGTTCATTTACAAGGCTAAGGAAGGACAGGCTGCGATGGAGACTAGTTTGTTTTGTTTTTTTCCAGACCAGCCGCTGCAAAGCACCACGACGACCGCCTTGACTTCGTCGACAACCACATTCAGATCTTGATTCCAACCAAAACAATATGATATCATTCTCGATTATTAAAGAAAAATAAACAACAATGAAATAATCAATCAAAACATTCACAATTTTGAACCATGAAGAGCTTTTCCAATTTTTCAAATTTTGAATTGTCAAAAAACAACCCCGTATAGCCGTGCGGCTATACTCGGATTTTTCAAATTTTTAATAAATTTCCCCAACCAAAAAAAACAGTACAGCCGTCCGGCTATACTAGGATTTTTCAAATTTTTTAATAAATTTCCCCCAAAAAAACCTAGTATAGCCGGGCGGCTATACGCTGTTTTAGAATTTGTTTTCAAATTAGTTAAGCTGCTCGGCTTTACTGGGCTCTATTTTTATATCTTTTTATTAGTAAATCGTTAAAAGAAATAGGATAGCCGCGCGGCTGTACCCGTCTCTTGTTCGTAGTATAGCCGTCCAGCGACATTCGGATTTTTCGAATTTTTTTTGTATAGCCGAACAGCTATACTTGGGTTTTCCTAATTTTTCAAAAAAGAATAGTATAGCCGATCGGCTATACTCTGATTTTTCAAATTTTTTTTAAATGAATTATATGACCACAATAAAACTTGGATATAAGTTCATTAATCATTGCGATTAAAAACTAGGTGACTGGGATTGCTCAGTTAGGCACATCTTTCCTGAACAGAACTGTACTGCGTATGCTTTGATCCTGGTCTGCAGATTTTTGACATGGCGTTAGCCTTCCTTGTGGAAATTCTCGCTGCTGATGCCTGTGGTGCTTCCAGGCCCCGTTTCTTTAGTGCTCAGTTGTTTTCTTTGCCTAAAAAACCAAACACAAATTACGATCCATTTATTAAATTAAAAACCAACAAGTTACAAGCCATTATGTTACAACCACTCACACTCATTTCATTGATATCAACATTCCAAATTCAAACATAGAAATACATAATGTGAAGTGCATGCAGTAGAGAATACAGGGACGATATTAACCAGAGATTTCAATGGCTTTGACTTCAGCCTTCTTCACATCTGCCTTTGGCACAGTGACACTCAGAACCCCATTCTCCATTGCAGCCTTAATCTCGTCCAACTTTGCGTTTTCAGGAAGCTGAAACCTCCTCAAGAACTTGCCGCTGCTGCGCTCCACTCTGTGCCACTTGTCGTTCTTGTCCTCCTTCTCTACGTTCCTCTCTCCGCTGATCTGAAGCACCCTATTGTCTTCAACCTCCACCTTCACCTCTTCTTTCTTCAGCCCCGGAAGGTCGGCCTTGAACAAGTGGGCTTCCGGGGTCTCCTTCCAGTCGATCCTCGTGTTCAGGAAAGCTGAATTTTCGGAAAATTCAGGGAATGTGGAGAGTGATGAAGAGGAAGGGAATGGGAAATCCTTGAATGGGTCCCAGACATCGAGAGAGAAAGGGTCGAAAATGCTGCCTCGTCGGAAGCTGGGAATGATCGACATAGGAAAAATTGATGGGTTTTGTTTGGATGCTAAGAAAGTTTGAGAATTTAAATTGTTAAAGAGAATTGCTGCTTTGCTTGATTGGTTTGGGAATGTAAAGGATTGGTTGGGTATTTAAAAGGAAGCCAAGAATATTCTAGTAAAGACTGGGCCTTGAAAACGCTTCTGTGATTTCTCTGGAAAGTTCTAGGATTCTCGTGAATCTGTGGGCTCATAACACAGTTAGACGAGTGATGGACCACTGGACTTCAAAATTCACTCAACCTACCCAGCACCATTTTTGTAAAATTTGAAATTCAGTTTTTACCCTTCAAAGAAAATTAAAAACTAATGCGATTCATATTGAAGGAACATAAAATAATATAAATATAAAAACTGAATATGAATCAAGAAATGGAATAATTAGGTGGTCTGACAATGTTATTTGAGGATTTGCATGTTTTTCAAATCTTGAATGAGATTTTTTAATTTTTTTTTTAAAAATCGTAGTGTGGTCTAGTGTCGCGTGAAGAATTAGCATGAATTGAGAAAATTAAAAGTAAAAATTGCGAGGTTGATAGTATTTCTTACTAATTATCTGGAATAAGGGTAAATACGAAACAGTACACAGCAAAAAGAAGCAGGAAATATAGAGGTAGGGTAAAAAATATGTAGTGCTACCTTGCACATGCTGTGAGAAAACACTATCATCATCAACTTCGTCGTCATTATCCTCATCATAATCATCATCAGTCTCCTCATTATCATCTTTGTGGGTTTGGGTTGAATCTTCTTCATGGGTTTGTGGTTATATGAATCAATGTGTGAGTGTAAATATAACGACGATTCTTGCCAACATGTAACGACTCTTTCAAATTTTTTTAGTAAGGCCGGACGGCTATACTCGGGTTTTCCCTAATTTTTCAAAAAGAAATTGTATAGCCGAGCGGCTCTACTCGGATTTTCAACTTTTTTTAAAAAGAAATAGTATAGCCGGGCGGCTATACTCGGTTTTCCCTAATTTTTGAAAAGAAATAGAATAGCCGCACGGCTATACCGGGTTTTCCATGCAGTGAGAAAACACTATCATCATCATCATTAATGTCGTCGTCTTCGTCATTACCATCATCATAATCATCATCCTCTTGGTGGGTCTGGGTTGAATCTTCTTCATGGGTTTGTGGTTATATGAATCAATGTGTGAGTGTAATATAACAACGATTCTTGCCAACACTAGCTTCCCTCGGTTTGAACACTGAATTCAAATCCATGTTGTTAATGTTAATAAGTAATAACAGAACTTTGTTTATGCTCACATAATCGGCATAAACGGGTTGATTGAGATATCGAATTGATATCAGATGTGAATTATTGGTTACACTGTTTACGAATTATAAGATGAGACACTGATTGCTAGATGAGTTTCAACATTTTCATACTGATATTTGGACTCACATTACTTTATTTGGATCCAAATGTAAGAGATTCTTATGCAAATAATGAAGTAATTCGATGTGTCCATATTGGTTTACTCTGTGTTCAGGAAAATCCAGATGCAAGACCCGCAATGCGAACCATAGTTCTCATGCTAAGCCAGCATTTGGAACCATGGCATTACCTCAAAAAGCCAGCATTTTTCCTGCATAGTTGAACTGACTCATCTGATCAATCAACTAGCAAATCATTGTCATTTTCTGTTAATGAAGCCTCAATAGCTGAATTATACCCGCGGTAGTCTATATCGAACAAAGCATGATGAATCTTGCAGGACTGTACTTGGGAAGTTCTGTGATTATTGTTTCGTTTCTCTCTGCTTTTCATGGTTGCTCTAGCTGTTCTGTTTCTTGTTAGTTTAGTTAGTCTGTGGTCCATAGGGGCTCTGTGTTGGTTTGGTTACCTTTGTAGCATTGTATTTCTCGGCCTTCTTTTGCACCTTTTTTTTTTTACAAAATTAGTTAAATACTCATTCCTAGACATAAAACGATAAAAATACCCTATACTATTTAATGTATATAAACACACCCAAAATAAACCCAAAAATCGACAGCTGTATATTTTTTAATTTAATTATTAAGATGAAATACCTTTATTACCTTTTTAACATAAAATTGGAATTCTAATCAACACCAGATTAGAACTCATTACACGACCTCCAGTCTCTCATCTTTATCTTCAACCCCAATTTTCAGTTTTTGTTCTTCCACTTCAATCTCATCATTGTTCTTCCACCTCAGTTTTTGTTCAATCTCTTCATTCTAAGCTTCGTTGGAGGGCTCGCCTGGGCCACCAACAATGATGCACTGGAGAAGGCCTTTCTCCATTCGGTGAGATCATCGAATCGCAGGGTCGTTCGACCTTTACTACTTGATCTTCTGTTTCTCTATGTTACTTGATCTTTCTTTCCCAAAGATTGAAGATCGATAGATTCCTTTTCATTTTTTGTTTATTATTGTGTATTTGTTTGATTATACTCTGACGTTTTCGTTTTGACGGACGACTCTGATTTGATTTGGTTTCTTTTTGTGTTTCTAGATCATCAACGACCGTGAGACTGGGAGGTCCAGGGGCTTCGGCTTCGTCACCTTCAGCAATGAGAACGCCATGAGAGATGCCCGAAGGCATGAACGACCAGAACTTCGACGGTCGTAACATACCGTAAATGAGGCCCAGTCTTGTGGAAGCTAAAATGAAATGTTGTAATATGTATGTGTCTACATGTATTGTATTTTCAGCTGTGGATAAGGAATTTTTGGGATTTTAGATTTGCTGGCCAAGTTTCCTCTAAATTCTATAAAGATGAAGCAGCCATTCTGTATGCAACCTTGGGATTCTTCTCCAATGATTGTCAAGAAACTGTTCAAGGTATGTGAATTTCAAACTATTGGAGGCCTGATTTTGTTAAGTTCTTTTACAAATATAGGACATCGTTCGTGAAAGATGTCATATGCTCTATCTATTATTGCATTTGCTTTTTCATATTTATGAGGTCTGTTTTCTTATTCATGATTATACGACCTCTAAAAGCTTGGAATAATTATTTTGTGCTCGCTAATACTGCCTAATGGTCTCTCATTACTCTTACCATTCTTTTTCGTCTACGCTCTCATTGCATAGATTGAAGTCATAGGTTGTTCTTGCAGAGATGTTATGAGATTTGATTATCAACACATCTGTATTCTGCAAGTTAAGTGCTATCCAAATTCCAAAAGGACGACCTTGGCTTTGAAAAGTGGAAAAATTGTCTGTATACTATGGGTAATGGGTTAGTTAGGTTCTGGGTCACAGTAAAAAACAAGCTAGAAACTTCAAGCATAGAAGAGTTGATTGCAAACCATGCATCAATTTGGCAAGTAGAGCTTTGCCATCTGTTATGTGAATGGGAGGGGTTCATTTGTCCAATACATTCCCATATTCCAATTGGGTTGTAGCTTTGTCCAATCAATCTCATGGCTTCGTAGGTGGTTCCACCATTTTAGTCCAACAAATGAAAAATTGAGACTTCAATGGGTAATCAAAATTTGGTGTGGAAATATATAGGAGGCTGTCAATTTGGTGGAATCGGTAAAGGTTTTGGTAAGATTTTGTCAAGCTGTTGAAACTCTGTACACTAGGGACTACCTGCGTAGACCTACTCCCAGGGACCTCCAACGGCTTCTGCAAAAAGCCGAAGCTCGAGGATTCCCTGGAATGATTGGTAGCATCGACTGCATGCATTGGCAATGGAAGAATTGCCCAACTGCCTGGCAAGGTGATTATGGAAATCGAAAAGGCCAAAAAAGTATCATCCTTGAAGCGGTTGCTGGTTTCGACACATGGGTTTGGCATGCCTTCTTCGGAGTTGCAGGATCACAAAATGACCTCAACGTGCTGGGTCAATCCCCCGTCTTCAACGATGTATTGAGAGGTCAGGGCCCCAATGTCACCTATGAAGTCAACAATACAGTATACCAGACAGGATACTACCTAGCTGATGGAATCTACCCGAGGTGGACGACTTTTGTCAAAACCATTCCAAATCCCCGATCCCAGAAGCAAAAATTATTTGCTACATATCAAGAGGGATACAGGAAAGATGTCGAAAGGTGTTTTGGCATCCTTCAAGCCAGGTGGTTGATTATTCGAGGTGCGGCCCGCATGTTTGATGAGGAGATCATCAGAAGCATTATGATGACTTGCATCATCCTCCATAATATGATTGTGGAGGATGAGTACGATTATGATGCTTTAGAGGTCTACGAACCGGATCCAATGAACACGGCTTTGACACGGATTTATGAAAGGCCCATGGGGCCAAATGGAGAACCGTTTGAGCCGGAACCGTTGGTGAGGGATGGTCATTTGATGACCCGAATGATAGATCGATATACGGAGATGCAATCTTCGTATATTCATGAAATGCGTCAATTTCACTTGATGGAGCATCTATGGGCGGTGAAAGGCAATGAAGATTAATGATGGAGAATAGATGCTTTGCTTATGTTTTATTTAGTATGGTTTGGTTGTGTTTTTATTTTTATTGTGCCTTGTTTGTACTTTTATTTTTATTATTGTGCCTTGTTTGTACTTTTAATTTTATTTTTATTATGTTTTGTTTGAAGTATGGAATATGTTGAATAAAAAGGTAATTTATTGAATGCTTTGTTTATTAAATAATGAAATGTAATACAAGTCATTATGAATTACTAATAAAATAAAATACATGAATTATAACAACTTTAATAGAAAACAACTAAAATACAAATACATAAAAGATATGCTAACTAATTTAATGGTTTCCATCATTTAACCAATCCGTGTTGCTAGCCCATCATCCCGGAAAAGTCTTCTTCTCATAACATCCCTTCGTTCTAGCTTCCAAAATTGTTTTTGTTTCAGGGGACATATGAACTTGTATCCATTCGCCATGGTTTCCCGAATCTGTCTTGTCCCTATCTTTTTTTGCGCAAAAA